>NC_136262.1:220134520-220154935 GCF_964187855.1 Myxine glutinosa | reverse complement strand
CTCTCAAATGTGCCGTCCGAGGCAGCGTCTGCTCGCCACGTTCAGCATTCAGTACGTCGTCACTATGACTATCCGTAAGTCCGGAAGTGACGTCCTCATTTGACTGTCTGGAAGGTCGCATATCACAGTTACGATGAATCGCAAATTAGTTTTAATTAGTTTTAAAACAGAGTTTAACGCCAACATAGCACCAAAATAGTTTGCCAACGTGAAATAAATGAATACGCTCTCAAATGTGCCGTCCGAGGCAGAGTCTGTTCGCCACGTTCGGCACACGTGATAGCTCGCTGCTCTCTGATTGGTTGAATCGTTTTTTGGACATAGCTCGGTAACTACTTCTCCGATTAATATGAAACCTTGAAAAGGCACATCCTCAGGTCCCCAGCAATATACCTGGCAAGTTTCAAGTATATCGGACCCGTGGTTGTCGAGAAACAGCGGTCACAGACACACAGACACACACACATACACACACACATACACACAGAGATTACTGGAATTATAGATAGATTCCGTCAAATGGCATTGGTCCCGCATTCCGAACCCGGAAGTCGGAAGTCAATGTCGGCAAAGTTGAAAAATTAACGTTACGAAATGCGCTGATGACCTCATAATTTTAAAACCCGAAGGTTTTTTAAACATTTAAGGTGTGCTGTAGTTGCTCTGGGACGTACTGATTCCGAATATGAAGTTGAAAAATTAACGTTCCGAAATACGCTGATGACGTCATAATTTTAAAACGCGACGTTTTTTTTTTAGTTGAGATTTTATTCGAATTCGAATTCCATTAAATTTCAACTGTTGGAAACAATAATTATTTCAATATCCAACAGTTGAAATTTAATGGAATTCGAATTCGAATAAAATCTCAACTACCGTTTATTCGTTCTTGGCGCGCATTTTGTCATTATGTGTGACTTTACGTCACTCCTACGGATGTGAAAACATTTGTTTTCCTTAAAAATATATTTAAAATAAATACAATAGTACATAAATTGACAATAAAAGAAGCTAAAAACAATTTAAAATACAATAAAAAGCACATTGAAAATATATAAATATGTACGTACAGTATACTGTACGTACGCGCAACCGCGGGATCAGAAAGGGGCAATAGCGCCGCCACAAACTACACCATGGAATTGCAGCTGGCGCGGTTTTTTAAACCATTGATATTAAAATAAAACGTAGCCTACAACCACCAGGATATTATGCTGATTCTGAATCTGTGTCTAAAACTTTTCTCCGATGTGTAGTTCTTGAGTTATAAGCGGACATCCAGACAGACACACACACACACACACACACACACACACACACAGACACTCCTCCTTTATATATAGAGATATTGTTGTGGATTTGAGAATTGTTGTAAAATATCACCCTGTGTAAGTGTCATGATTGTTGTAAATACCTCCTTTAAGAACCAAGATCAATGGTCGTCCCCTTAGTTAATTCACCGCATACACCAAGCAAATTTTAGAACCTCTAAATAGTTATTCCCTTATTCTATGTTAGTTAAAGGCTGTGTCTTCCATTAGTTGACACTCCATTGCACCGAATCAAATAAGAATAGCTCCCCTTCAATAATTACATTTCCCAGTCAAACTCTCCATCTCTGGGTAAAGCAGTTTCACAAGCGTGGGGTGCGCGCCCTCTGATTTCGCTGCTATAGTGAATATGTGCTCCGTGCTCTGTTTGAACAGGAGGGGCGGGGTCGCCGGGAAGAGGCAAGCCCAGGGCGCGCCACGAGGGGCGGGGCTGTTCAGCCCCATGCCCAAATAAGGAGACAAGCCCGGGGCATTGCCATGTAAGGTCACGAAACAGAGCACGGGGGAGGGCGGGACCGAAACCGATGAGGGCGTGTGACACCCGCGCTGAAGGTATGAGACAGGCGTGCGACCTGCGACGATCGCGCAAGAGAGATACAGCCAGAGATACAAAGAAGGTGGTGCAAAAGGAGGATTGGAGGGAGAGAGGCGCGTCAGACGATTGAGAGAGGACCGGAGCAGATGACAAAAGAGCCGGAGGCGTGTCGAGGAAGGACGAGATACGTGTGCTGCCGCCGCCTTGCTCGCTCCTAGCCCGAAGAGGACCTGCTTGCTGTGCGCCCTGCTCAACCTTCCAGGCTTTGTGGTCCCACCTGAACCTTCTGATCCCTCCAGCCAATCCACTCTGCAATTTCCCCATTCGTGTACGTGAGTTTGTTCTGTGTGTCTTGTCCCTGGGGTTAAGTAAGACTGTATAATATAAGTTAATATTTGCACTGTGTCCTTCTGATTCTTCCATTTCCTTGTATATTACTTTGATTGTTTCTCTTCTGCTTTAGTTGTGTGTAAATAATAATAAATCCTGTTCTTCCTACCTTCGTCTTCTTCTTCACATTCGGTCGCTTTAGAGGTTTCCATATTGGGGGGAGGAGGAGAGGAGAGAAGAGGGGGGAGGGGGAGGAGGAGAGGAGAGAAGAGGGGGGGTGGGGAGGGGGAGGGATGGGAGGGGGAGTGGGAGGGGGAAGGGCAAGGGGGGAGGGGAGAGGGGAGGGGAGGGGAGGGGAGGGGGAGGGGGGAGGGGAGTGGGGATGGGGGAGGGGAGGGGAAGGGGGAGGGGGGAGGGGAGAAGGGGAGGGGGTAGGGTGGAGGGGGAGGGGAGGTAGTGTAATAATGTTGCTTCTGGGACACCTCCGTTTAACATGGGAAATCCCTATCTAATGTCATTTACCCCCTTGTATTTTTCAAAAATCATAAACACCTCTATTTCTCCCACCCTCATCTTTATGAACCTTTTGTCTGTAGTACCTATCCTTAATGTTGTTCATTAGACCACTCAAACACTACAAATATTTGTTTTCTCTTATAGACCTATCATCCTTCTTCTACATATCATCTGGCAGATTAATCTTTGACCCATTCACTTCCATATTAATTCTTTCCCTCCCTCATTGACCCTAAACACCTCTATTTCTCTCACCCTGTTCTTTACGAACCTTCTAACCTTTTGACATGTTATCCTTATTCATTAGACCACTTAAACAATGGTCCTTCTGTGTGAACCTGTGATCCTTCTGACCTTATGGACCTTTTAACCTTTTACTCTTAATATCATCTGGTGAATATAACCCACTCAAACATCGACCCGACAAATATTTGTTTATGCGTGGGAAATAATTTAATTCTCATGCCACTCTCTTCACCATCTAATATATTAACAAAAAAAGATGTTTGAGTTTGGTCCTTTATTAAGATATTTTAACTGAGCTAAGCTAAAATGGTAAACCTCCCTCAATGTCCTTGTTTGAGCGCCTCCAGTGCCACACACTTTTTGGTAGGCTCTGCCCACTTTTTGTTAAGCCCCGTCCACTTTTTGGTAAGCCACGCCCACCTTTTTACTAAGCCCCGCCCAGTTTTTGTTAAGCCACGCCCATTTTTTACTAGGCCCACCCACTTTTGCTAAGCTCCGCCCACTTCTACTAAACCCCACCCACTTTATAAACTCTTCAGCATTGTATCATTTCCAGGTAATAAATTACATCATTTTCAGGGAATTTCCATCACATCATTTCCAGTTAAGACACGCCCAGGGAATTTCCACAGGAAATGACACACCCAGTCCTTATAAAAGGCACCGACCACACAGGCTTTTTCAAACACGCTTTCTGCTTCACTTGAGAATGGACTACTATGCCGAAATGGAATGGGATAACTTTGCTATTCCTTGGAGTCCTACTACCTGTGTAGAACTCAACCTTCAGATTGATGAACTGGACTCGAACCTCTTATCAATGGAGGTAAGTTTGTTTATTTATTTATTTATTTATTTAATTATTTGTTTATTTAATTATTTATTTTAATTTTTTTTTTAGATGAGACTCGTGTAAGAGTTAACAAAGTTTATTTTAATATTCATAGAGCTTGATTTATACAAATAAAAAATATTGTATTAAATTAATACATTGTTATTTTCTTTCACAGGAAATTGTATCTGAGATACGAAATGAAAATTCTGCTTTTAACACAACTTGGGATGAAGTTATTTTTTTGTTTGAAGACATTTTGAACAACCAAGACCCCCAGAACGAGTTCTACCTTGATGACCCAGCCAAAGAGTTATACCTTGGAGATCCACAAAATCCTGAAAAAGAGTTTTACCATGATGATACTTGTTGTGAGTTATCAAAACAAAACCCACTGAACAAGTTCTACCTTGATGAGCCAGAATACAAGTCATACATTGGAGACCCACAAATTTCTGAAAATTGGGAAAGGGGAGTTCTCCCTGATGGTCCGCAGTTATACTATGTGAGACACATCATAGAAACCCTAAAAAATTGTGAAATGGGAATTCTCCCTGATGGTCCACAGTTATACTATGTGAGACACATCATAGAAACCCTAAAAAATTGGGCAAGGAGAGTTCTCCCTGATGGTCCGCAGTTATACTATGTGAGACACATCATAGAAACCCTAAGAAATTGGGCAAGGAGAGTTCTCCCTGATGGTCCGCAGTTATACGATGTGAGACACATCATAGAAACCCTAAAAAATTGGGCAAGGAGAGTCCTCCCTGATGGTCCGCAGTTATACTATGTGAGACACATCATAGAAACCCTAAAAAATTGGGAAAGGGAAGTTTTCCCTGATGGTCCGCAGTTATACTATGTGAGACTTATCACGGAAACCCCCAATTTTTCTGAAAATTGTGGTTCTACCTTGGGGACTTGGAAAGATGGTTATATTTTTGGAGACTCGGAATGGGGGTTTTGTTTTGATGACTCGGAATGTGATACCTATCTTGGAGGCTCAACAGGAATGTGGTTATACCTTGGGAACTTGGAAAGTTGGTTTTATTTTGGAGACTCTACCTGTGGGGTTCCTCTTGGAGACTCTTTGGATTCTAAAGCAATGAACAATGTTCATTATTTAATGACGCTTGATTTAAGCAATATCAAGAAAGTTCGAGGAAGAAAATGCTGGAAAATTCTTTCTTCCCATTTCTACTTCTTCAAACTTGAAAGCCTTGAAAGACAGAATTGGAGGAAGAGGAAAAAAAAAAAATACGTATTTAAAAAAAGAAGAAAAGAAAGATTATGTTAGGGTTTGGGTGGGATTTTTAATGTGAGGGTTAGGGATGGGGTTGGGTTAGGGATGGGGTTGGGTTAGGGTTGGGATTTTGAATGTGAGGGTTAGGGTTGGGGTTGGGTTAGGGATGGGATTGGGTTAGGGTTGGGATTTTGAATGTGAGGGTTAGGGATGGGTTGGGTTAGGGATGGGGTTGGGTTAGGGTTGGGTTAGGGATGGGGTTGGGTTAGGGATGGGATTGGGTTAGGGTGGGATTTTGAATGTGAGGGTTAGGGATGGGGTTGGGTTAGGGATGTGGTTGGGTTAGGGTTGGGATTTTGAATGTGAGGGTTAGGGTTGGGGTTGGGTTAGGGATGGGATTGGGTTAGGGTTGGGATTTTGAATGTGAGGGTTAGGGATGGGTTGGGTTAGGGATGGGGTTGGGTTAGGGTTGGGTTAGGGATGGGGTTGGGTTAGGGATGGGATTGGGTATGGGATTGGGTTGGGTTAGGGATGGGGTTGGGTTAGGGATGGGGTTGGGTTAGGGATGGGTTGGGTTAGGGATGGGGTTGGGTTAGGGATGGGTTTGGGTTAGGGATGGGTTTGGGTTAGGGATGGGTTTGGGTTAGGGATGGGGTTGGGTTAGGGATGGGGTTGGGTTAGGGTTTGTATATTATTATGACTCACTCACACATACACACACACACAAAAGTTAAGCCCCAACTGGAAAGTTGAGGGATTCTGTGTTTGGGGTTCACAGATTTAAAAACGTATCCCCATTATACACACACAAAAGTTAAGCCCCAACTGAAACGTTGTGGGATTCTGTGTTTGGGGTTCACAGATTTAAAAACGTATCCCCATTACATTTTATTTATTTATTTATTATTTTCAAGGGTATTATCTGCTTACTTGTGTTTTTTGTAATTCTTGCGAGTAAAATGAACCCAAGATTTCTTCTCCATTTAAATCATATAATTTGTAGGTCCAAGGGACTGTATCCATTACATCAATGATTTTAAATAATTCATTAGTCCATTTTTGTGTATAACCTTTCTCAAAATGGCTTTTCCATTTGTATATCCTTACAATATCACCAACTTTGAACTTGGGCTTTCTCAAATTAATCTCCTTTTCATATTCTAATTTTGTAAATGTTTCTGATGGTTTTGATTTTGTTGATGAATGAACTGTATTATTGTAATTATCTACAATATCCTGAATTAAATACACCCATTTTTGAGAACCGAGTTGTGTGAATTTTTTATATAATTTCTCTTTCAAAGTACGATTAAAACGCTCAATAACAACTGCCTTTCCTTCATTAAAGGTGCTGTATAATTTAATACCCTTCCCCTTAAGAAATTTCATGAATATTTTGTTGTAGAACTCTGTTCCCTCATCGGTCCACAGTTTCTTTGGTTTTCTTTTATCCCTATCAAATATTAGCTTAAAGGCTAACATTAAAGTATCACCCCTTTTATTTTTTAAAGGGACAACCCAGGCAAATCTACTCCTCAAATCAATAACGGTTAAAGCATACCTGTATCCCTTATCATTATTTAGTTCGATTAAATCAGCGGACCATATGTGGTCAGTGTATTTAGAATAAACTTTCCTTCTTTTAAACTTTGTGATTATAGGTTTATGTAATTCATTAGCCAAAAGCTCCTCAGTCTTGATAACATCATTGGAGTTTAATAGTTTTTTGGGAAATAACCAAGACCAAGTTTCAATTTAACACTTATCATTTTTTTCACAATAAACCTATCAACTTTCTCTCTCAATGTCGGATTTCGTATCAAAGACAAATTATACAACATTTCTCTGTCTGCTTCATGTTTTTCATCCAATGTAGTGGTATCCCCATAAGCAATATCATGCTTCATACACACTTCATCAACCCTATTTTTTGGTCTGGACCAAGGTTTAGGATTGTCAGTCTCATCTAATCTTTATCCAAGTTTGTTCCTGGACCACAGAAAGAATATCCAGGTATATGTAGTTCCCCTGGAATTCCAGTTGTTGTAAATTTACTTCCTGAGAGAAACTTTTGTATGTCTCCTCCTCTTTTAGGAGAGATGAATTGGCACTTTTTAGAGCCACATACTTGACATATTCCTTTTTGATAAACTCTATTATTTTTAGCTTTAACATAAGATATTTTTAGATTTAGTTTTCTTTTTACATTTGAGACAATAACTCATATTTATTTATCAGAAAAATTCCGACAGAGTATCAAAACCTTTTTGGTTTTCAACATATACATTTCAATCTTTATTTTTAAAACATAAAGAATCCTAAGGAATGCGTTCACTCTCTCCTCCATTTATTTACAAATAAAAACTAACTAAAGTCAATGACACCAACATCATCAATCACATAATCTTTTCCTTCTTCTTCTTCTTCTTCTTCACCACTTTCTCGTTTAAATCTCCTCCCTGAAATTGAAGACATTGACGTTGTTATTTTTGAAACCATTATCTTCATAAGAGTTGTTAATTCTTTAATTTCCTCTTCGGTGCGTTGAGATTGATTTATTTGCTGTAATACACTCAATCTTTTACGAATCTCACTGATTTCCATCTTTTTATATTTTTCCTCCCTCTCTCTTTGCTCCCTTTCCTCCCTCTCCTCCTTCTCCTTTTTCTCCCTCTCCTCCTCCTTTTTCTCCCTTTCCTCCTTCTCCTTTTTCTCTCTTTCCTCCTTCTCTTCTTTAACTCCTTCCTCATTTATCTTAGCAATTTTTGATATCAATATTTTCACAGCATTCATTCTTTCTTTATTTTCCTCTTCGGTGAGTTGAGATTGATCTTCTTGCTGTAATACATCCACTCTTTTTTGAATCGCTCTGATTTCCATCTCCCTCTCCTCCCTCTCTCTTTGTTCCCTCTCCTCCTTCTCTCTTTTCTCTCTTTTCTCCTTCTCTTCTTCAACTCCTTCCTCATCCCTTGCTACCCTTGAGTTTAAACCCCAAAGAATATTATACATATACTCATCTGGATTTTGAGATATTCTTGTATCTATAATTATTTTTCTCATAATAGGATACCAATAAGATTTGTTGACGATTTCTAAAAGAGTTTTATATTTCATAACTTTGAGAAGTTCATTTTTATTTAATACTTTAAACAAGTCTCTATTTGTGGGTTTAACAATATCAGTATAAGGCCAGTTTTTTATGACAAAATTCCCATGTATATGCTCCAAATCATAAGGGTATGTAATACCGAGCACCCTTTTCTTGTAGGTATCCTTGAATACAAAAATTATAATTCTGTTGTAGTCTTCTTCCTGCCATTTATGTATCAGAAATATATGTGAGATTAATATTATGACAGGTAATACCACCCCATCTTCCCACTACCAAATCGGTTTGTATTCCTCGGCTTTCTATCCTTATCTCATTACCTTCCTTCTTTGTCATGCGAACCATCGCTATACTATCATATATTTTTCTTTTCTTAAAATCACGTATTTGTTGTTTACTAATTGTACTTCCACATAAATCCTTATCTTCACCAAGTGGATAATATTCTTCTTTACGAGACTGATTTAAATCATGTAGGTCTTCTATGTTTATTGAAAAAGACCAATTATACCCTAAATCAGGCATATCATACCCCCATTTATTAATTCGCATATTAACTAAATGTCCTTCTTTATAAAATTCAATTGTAAGCAGGTAGTTAAATTCAATGAGGAAAGGTGTATGGTCAGTATAACCAGGTGTTGTGGTTGTAAATTTTACTTGTTTAACAAAACGTGCTGTTTTCTTTAAAAATATATATTGTGATAAATCACTTAATCTAATTAAGTCATTCGCATCTGTAGGGTTTGGATAATTGATTAATTTATAAGTATTCTTCATATTAATATTTTTACTTACACTATATTTTTGTCGTTCAGCCTGTGCCTTTGTATAATAATTTGATAAATCAATATCCTGAGAGGATTCTCCAAAGATAGAACCATCTTTTCCAACATAAGTCATTTATATTAGATTAAAAATGATATCATAAAAATTTTCATTATTGTTGAGTTGAAATAATACATATAAACATAATTGACCACAACATTTAGAATTAATTTCTTGAACTTGAAATGTTTGATAAACACCATTCTGTAAGAATTGTATTACTTCAACAGGTGGTGGCATACCATAACTATCAAAATAATATTTATCCTGACTATTATGAATACAAACCCAATGAGAACCATTCTGTGTGTCTAAATTCATAATAATATTCTTTGTATTCTTATTTATATGTATTAATTCATCTCTCATACAAATAACCACATTATCAATTTTTAGTGTTTTACAATACTTAGCTAGTTCTATAATTGACGTTGTATTCTTTCCAAATTGTTTAAACCATTTATCCATTTATTTATGAGAAAGATACAATCCATTACCCCGTTTAGTTAGTTTAACACCCGCTTGAGCGATAGAGGAAAGCATATCTCCAACCAACAATCTAGCTTTATCAGGTAGACTTTCAAGTTTTTGAGCAAAATCTACAATTACACCACTTCCACTAATTTGTTTCTCCAACTCCTTGTTATGTCTTTCCAATTCTTTTTGAGCTTTTAGTTGTGCCTTCCTTTCGTTAGCAGTTTTTACCGCTGCTGAAATACCACCAGTCAATGCTCCCGCCGCACTTAAACCAGCAAATAAAGGAATTAGAAACGGGAGAAATCCTCCTCTTGACTCGTCTATTGAATATTTCTTTAACATAGGTTTCGTCATTTTAATTTTAAGTGATCCAACATCATTTAGTGTTTTTACTTGTGTGTGTGTGAGTAAAACATCAATTCTTACAGCTCCTTTTCTTTGAATTGTATTAACATTAATAATACAAGGCTTTTGATTTTGAATACAAGATGTTAATTTATTAAGATTGATTTGATTAACATATACCCCAACCATTTATTTATGAGAAAAAACCTATGTGATATTAATCATAACACCATTATCTGTATTAATCTGTAATTCTGTTTCCTCCAAAAGCAAACAATATGCATTAACCTCTTCACTCTCCCCTCTTTCAATGTATAGAGAAGTATCCACTCGATTAGACTTTATAGTTTCCTTTTGAGAACTCAGGTCAATTGCGTAGATTGTATAAAGTTTTTGAAACGCAACCATATCCAAAATAGGATCATTATTACCATTACTTTCACACACCTTTTGGTAGGACTTGTAGGCTTCCGCATAATCATTTTTTTCCCAATCAATTTCCAATCTATCTCGCGGATAAAATGTGCCATCAAGAGAAACCCGAAGTTGTTTCACCTTTGCATTATCACTCAGGGCATTATTCTTATTAGTACCGTCCTCTCCATCTGGTTTTTAAAAAATGAGCCAGAGGTATCGTGGCTTTCCTTGAAGAACACCTAAATTCCAAGTGTAGGTAGTGTGTTCCAGTTTAACGTGTTGACATCTTCTTTTAAGGTATGATACATTTAGCGGTTTCTTTGAGTTAAGTCTTCTATTTAACATCTCTTCCGTTTTAAGATTAGGAGTATATTCACTGATATACCAACACAAATCATTAATAACAAATTTATTATTTTCTCCAAAAGCATTTTCATCCCCAAAAAGCAATCTATTTACATTATCATTCCTTTGTAGTTGAAATCTAATTTTAAGCCCATACAAAACTTTATCATAATCACAAAATCCAAATATACCTTTAAGAGGTACTGCTACGGTAAAACTATTCTCAGCTTTTGCATCATCATTATACATTGACTTCCTTGGACTATAACCAGGGTCTGCGTTTGTACCCGTTGACATATCAGGAATAAAACCTTCAACAGCTCCCTTACCCATTCTATCACTAAACGAATATAGTGTAAATTTCATCATTTCAGATGTAGCAGAGACATAATCAACCGCTTCAACCTCTTGTGTTCCAATATACAGGCGGACACTGTCAAACATTTTCCAGAAGAAATCATTTACGAGTGTAGCATTAGTATTATTCGCAGCCTTAGTGAATTTAAATTTACACAGCAAGAAACTATCAGCTATATTCAAGTAAGTTTGTTGATTATTTATTTCAAAACTTTTTGTTCCGTTTGAATTCCAGTCTGTTCCTGTTATAGCATTTACCTTAAAATAGTCTTCCTTTTTAGTGGAGTTTGAAATGATAATCGTATCATCCAAATCATAGATACTATCATTCGCTTCCATACTTGTATTTATATAGCATTAAAATTGTTGAAACCCTGACCCAAGTATTTTAATGATTTTTTGTCGTTCTTGTGAAGATAGTTGAGTTTTACCTTTTTTTATTTCTTTGATTGCTTGTAATTTATGAGACTCCTTTTGAGCATCTTTTATACTCTTTATAGCACCCGCAACGGAGCCCACGGCAGAAGCAGATGAACCAATTAGGTCTTTATGTTTAAGGATGGTTGAACCAATACCCATTAGAGTATCAATTATCCCATCTCCTTTATTTCGAAATTGATGACCTACACCTCGTTGTCTCTTAGGTTTATAGTATCCTCTACCCACATACCTTGTATAGTCTGGTGAAAGGAACATGCCCTCCCCTGTAATTATTTTATATTTTCCCAACTCGTGTTTTCTCACAATAACCATTATTTCTTTATTGAAAAACTTCACGTAGGTGAATTCTGATGGATATAATTTCATCATTAAAGGATATCATACGATTATCTTGGTCGGTTATCCTAAAATTTACTCTGTATATGGTTTTTCCTGACACAGGTAAATAGACAAGATTTTTTGGTTCCATATTAAATTTATAACCAATCGGGGTTGAGTATGCACTGAATGAAAATATTGTATTTGTTCTTATTCCATCGTTATAAGCACCATCAATCAAATCACAATGAATTAATACTGAATTTATACCGGAGGATATTTGGATAACATTATCACTGTAAAACGTCCCGTTATTTTCAATCTTTTTTGAAGAGAAACCCAATAGCTCTCTAAACGAATTTTCAATCGTGAAATCAACTTTATAATTATTTTTAAGTTTAATAGTTGATTTTGAAGTGTGTTTTTGAATATCTATTACAATATTTTTTGGTTCATCACCTTTTTCTTTCATAAGGCGAGAGACTTCTGAAGATATTTGAGAAATCTCGTAAGCTCCAGGTGAAACAGTTATAGTTTTATATCCACTTCCTGGATTATAACTAAACTTGCTGTTTTTCTCTGTGATATTAAACAAGGTATTATAAGTTTCCATCGACAATAAAGATGCCTCATATGAGGTAAGGGGGTCAAGTTGTAGTGGGTAAGGGAATGAAGCTGTGTAATCGCTCGTTGTGAAATTAAAACTAAGAATTGTGCTTCTCATCTTATTTAATATCTAATAAAATATCTTTGTATTGACATTTATTAATTATTTTCATATTCATCAACTGATCTAAAATGGCTGAGGATTCATTAAAACAATTGTTGTTTCCAGCCTTCTTACTACCTAACAACAATAATAGCCTATTAACTAATTGTGATGGGTCATTTGGAAGAAAACTAACACCTGAACCAAGTTTACTTAAAGCATCAATAATATGTTTCTCCTTCTCATTCTTCTTACTTTTACCAGCAACAGAAACTCCATAATCAAGTGCATTTAACAACTCAATATATACCCTATCTTCCTCTCTTTCCATATCAAGTGGTTCCTCAAAATATTTTGAACCGCTGAATCCGGGGTTTGTTAGAAGAAACATTAATCTTGGAGTTAATTTAACATTTGGTTGAGTAGAACTCAAGAACATCAATTCATCATTAAATATCAATACCTTTTCTTCCACAAGATGAAACACTGCTGGTTCTTCTGTTGGAATGAGACCTGCTCTGGTTTTTGAACCCGCCGAATATTCATTGTTTTGAAGAGCTTCCACAACATAATTAGGGGGTTGATTTACCTCCTCAAGTTTCCGAAATAATCCCTCGTCATCATATTCTAATTCACCAAGTTCTTGTTTTGTTATCTGACTAAAATCTTTGAGCATTTGAAGTTTTTTCGGAGTAAATTCTACCGTGGGAACTGTAGGTGAGTGTTGAGTTTTCAAAAGTGGTTTAAAGAATTTCTCTTGTTTTCTTTCAAAGGCTTCTTCACCAGTTAGTTTCTGTCTCCGTTTCTTCTTTATCTCTTCCTGTTGTTTAACAACTTTTGAAACTAATTGTTGATGTTCCTTAAACTTTCTTTCTCTTTCTTCGGTATTCATTTTCTGTATTTATTTATTGAAAAATATCATTTAGTATCTCATCTTGTTTCACAACAATATATTTATATTTTCCAATCGTGTGTTTCATATAATTTTCAAATTCTTTTTTACTACATAACGTAGAGCAATTATCTCTCCAAAAATTATTTACATCTATTGAATTTGACTTAAATAAAATAAAAGTATTGGCATTGTTTCTTATTGAGCGTCGAGGGAGTTGAAAATATGATTGACTAAGATATATACAATTACAAGAAGAATGTCTCCCTCTTGTATAGTAGCTATCCATTACTGTTTGGTTTCTCTCATTAACACAATCATCAAAGATGACGAGGTTCTTTTTTGATTTATCTAAATCTTGAGGTGAAGGTATATCATCCGTATTATCACTGAGAATACAAGTTATGGGTTTCGATTTTGATTTCTGTGTATCACAAAATAATTGTATTATATCTTCAATATTATAATCATTTAGTTCGTTTTGAAGTTTAAATAAACCGATAATGTCTTCCTTTTTAAGACCCGCATTAAAACCCTGTGAGAGTAGTTGATACTCGGGTTGAAAACTTGACTTTGTAAAAATTATTAAATTATCATAATCTAAAAAATTAGGACCAAGGAGCATCTTTAAAAGTAAACAGGTTTTCCCACATCCGCTTGAACCAACTATTAGACATCTCAATGAATTTGGAATGTTTTTATGGTTATTAAACTTTATCTTATTTTCCCAAACGGGTAAAAAATCATTCATTTATATATTTGGAAAACAAGTCATCTAACTTTTTTTGAGCTATTTTAGAAACTCTATATTTTATCCTGAGTTCGGGTTTAATTTCAAAATAATTCATTATTTTATTTATATAGTATCTTGTATTAACATTTCCATTAAAATTATTTTGAATAATAAATATCATTAAACCCTTATACATTTCCTCAATACAAAGAGTCTCTTTCCTTGTAAGAAATGGTGTATTATCACCATAATGCTTAACATTCATCTCTCTTATTAATCTTGTAAAGTAATTCATTTTTGGTTCTAATTTAAAAGAGTTATATGTTTTTTTATATTTCTTATCTATCTATAATTCCAGTAATCTCTGTGTGTGTGTGTGTGTGTGTGTGTGTGTGTGTGTGTGTGTGTGTGTGTGTGTGTGTGTGTATGTGTGTATGTCTGTGTGTTTGTCTGTGACCGCTGTTTCTCGACAACCACGGGTCCGATATACTTGAAACTTGCCAGGTATATTGCTGGGGACCCGAGGATGTGCCTTTTCAAGGTTTCATATTAATCGGACAAGTAGTTACCGAGCTATGTCCAAAAAACGATTCAACCAATCAGAGAGCAGCGAGTTATCACGTGTGCCGAACGTGGCGAACAGACTCTGCCTCAGACGGCACATTTGAGAGCGTATTCATTTATTTCACGTTGGCAAACTATGTTGCCGCTATGTTGGCGTTAAACTATGTTTTAAAACTAATTAAAACTAATTTGCGATTCTTTCGCTTTCCTGCGCGTTTGTGCACGCTATGGCGATTTCTTTACCAAACTCCGCAAGCCGTTCGCTTTGGACCAAACCATTTCATGTAAATAGAGGGGGGGGATTGTCACCGTACTCGCAAGCCGTTCGCTTTGGACCAAACCATTTCATGTAAATAGAGGGGGGGGGATATAATTTTAGATATAGATATAGTACGGGCATGCCCTAGTTATCATTAATTAGAATATAATCACAGAATAAACATTGTTTATATGAACCCTCATTATTAAGCCCTATTCTATCACAAGCCGGACAATTCTCTAATTTATCATATGGAGAGTCTGGAAATTCTAAATATCCTTCAGAACTTATCATATTTATATAGTAAATTTTTACTTAAACTAAACGCAAGTTTATTCATTAATAAATACAATGTTTCAAAGCACAAAAGACAAATTTCAATCAATCTCTACTTCGGTGGAAGATATAGGAAAATATGTCAAAGATGTTAAATTGAACAAAGATAAATATGGAAATTTTTGGGTAAAACCAGTTATGGAAAATAACATGAGCCCCTCTATTTCATTTAAAGGAAGAGCTCTAACTATACCTGGAAAGACATCCATTAAAGTAAATCTAACAAAAGTTTCTCCTCTACTCCTGGCAATTTATTCAAAGCTTGAAAAAGTGATTGACCACGATACTTTGAAAAAGAATGATAAGACCATTAATAATTCTAGAGGAGACATTTGTATTTTCTTTAATAATCCAAAGGGTGTAGATCTAAGTAAAATGAATGATGTTAATATTTCTGGTGAAATGTCATTTCGTTCTATGATAGTTAGAGATTATTTAAAGATAACTTTTGATATAAAAATTGTAGAGATTGAATCTGTTAATGAAAGAAAGTATATAGATATTGATGGGAATATTTTTCTTGCTAATTAAATATGAGTCAATACAGCAGTGAAGATTTTACTATTTCATTGAACTCGGACGATAGTGATGATAGTATTTCATTGAACTTGGACGATGGTGATGATAGTATTTCATTGAACACAGATGATAGTTATGATACTAATAGTTTGTGCTCAAATGATAGTTATGAGAGTAGCTTTATTGATGACTCTGAGTATGATTCTGAGTATTCATGTGATAGTTATGACTTAGATGATTCTGAGTGAAAAAGTGTTTTAGTTTAAGCACAGCGATATATATAAAACGGAGCTGTAAAGCCCAAAAGTGTTATATTTTAAGCACAGTGATATATATAAAACACCACGTTTTCTCACGCTATAAATATGGTTTATTGTGATACTTGCGAGAAGGAAGTAAAATATTATAAACAACATATTCTCACCGCAAAACATACATACAACATTTTTAACAAACTTTCCCCTCTTCCACCTGAAACAAAACACTGTTCTACATGTAATAAAAATATCCTCAAGAAAGGCTTCAAAATACATCTTAAAACAAATCTACATTTATCAAATTTTATCACAACTAAAAACTCTGATGGAGCATTCAAAGGACATATTAAAATAAGAGTCTTTAACTTCAAACCTCCTGAACCAGAGTCTATAGTTGATGCTGTAGAAATAGTTAAACCTGCTGTTCAAACGTTGATTGAAAAAACACTAAAGGAAATGAAACCACTTAAATTTTATATGGGAGTAAAATTAGAAATGACAAAGGATGAAGGAGTTATAGATGCACCATACATGAGAACTGAGCCACACTTTATATCTTCATATCAAGATTTTAAAACATCAGGAGTCTATGATGAACTTATTAAACAAGAGCAAGATGTGGATAATTCAATCGTAGGAAGTGGCTTCAATATAGGAAAAATTATTTACATAGACATTCATATTCTTAAATCAGATCCTCTAAAAGCTTCTTCTTACATTGATTTACCCAGTGTTATCAAAAATAGAAAAGCAGTTATCAATATCAAAAATAAAGACAATAAATGTTTTCTCTGGTCTATTTTAGCACACTTACATCCTCCACATTTTCATGATGAAAGAGTATCTCATTATAAAAAATATGAGAATACATTAAATACGAAAGATCTAAAGTTTCCGATGACTTTAAATGATATTCCTAAATTTGAAAAGATGAATAATTTATCAGTTAATGTTTATGGTCTAACAGAAACAAACAACATTCAGGTTTTGAAGCTTTCTGACAATTGTAAACAAACTCATATTAATCTTCTATATTTTAATTCAGACGAAAATTCACATTATACATACATCAAAGATATTGCTAAATTAATAAAACCACAAGTCTGTAAGAGAACAAATAAAATATATATTTGTTTGCGTTGTCTTAACTTCTTCAATTCACAAGAAAGATTAGATAAACATTCAAATTATTGTGGCGAACATAAATCAACGGTAATCAATATGCCTAAAGAAGGCTCAAAGATCACATTCAAAGATGAAAAAAAAAAGATCAAACATCCATTTGTTATATATGCTGATTTTGAAAGTATTTTAGAAAAAATTGATACTGCTTCTCCAGATCCAAAAGAATCATACACAAATAAATATCAAAAACATACTCCTTGTGGTTTTTGTTATTATATCAAATCATCCGTTGGTGATAAATATAACAAGTTAGAGATGTATAGAGGCTCAAATACCCCAGAGGAGTTTGTGAAACGACTAGAAAAAGACTGTGTTCGATTAACCAAGATAATGAGAGAAACCAATAAACCAATGTCCTTAACAAGTAAAGAAAAAAGGGAATTTATAAAAAACAATGTCTGTCATATTTGTGAGGAGAAAATTGGTAAAGGTCTAAAGGTTAGAGACCATTGTCATCTCACTGGTAAATATAGAGGTCCGGCTCATCAAAGTTGTAATATTAATTATCAACTCCCCTCTTTCATTCCTGTCTTTCTTCATAACAACGCTCATTATGATACACATCTATTTATCAAGGAACTCTCAAAGACTTCTGGAAGTATCTCAGCAATTCCAAACACGGATCAGAAATACATTTCATTCACAAAAACAATTCACACATCTCCTATTACTCATATCAGATTTCTTGATACATTTAAATTCATGGCAAGTCCATTGGTTAACTTGGTTCAAAATCTAAAAGAGTTTCCATGTCTTTCAGAGTATTTTTTAGATAAAGATTTTCTAACACAAAAGGGAATTTACCCTTATGACTATATGGACTCATTTGAGATATTCAATGAAACACAACTTCCTTCAAAAGAAAATTTCTATAACAAATTAAACAACAGTAATATATCTGATAAAGATTATGTACACGCACAAAATGTTTGGGAAAAATATAACATCAAGAATCTTGGCGAGTATCACGATTTGTATCTCAAAACTGATGTGCTTTTATTGGCCGATGTATTTGAAGCCTTTAGATCTGTTTGTCGCACTGGATATGGATTGGATCCTGCTCACTACTACACAGCACCTGGATTGGCCTGGAGTGCGATGTTGAAAATGACAAAACAAGTTTGGATTTGATAACCGATGTTGATATGCTTTTGATGATTGAAAAGGCAAAAAGAGGTGGAATTTCACAAGTCTGCTCGAGTAGATACGCAAAAGCAAATAACAAATATCTTCCAAATTATGATCCAACGAAAGAGAGTTCTTACTTGATGTACTATGACGCGAACAACCTGTATGGCTGGGCAATGTCTCAGGCTCTTCCTTATGGAAAACTTAGATGGGTAAAGGAAAAAGACTACAAAAACGTTTTACAAGATGTATGTATCTCTACACAAAAAGAATTGGATGAAGAAAAAGTTGGTTATTATTTTGAAATTGATTTAAAATATCCAGAGGAACTCCATAACCTACACAAAGATCTCCCATTTGCTTGTGAGAAAGAAAGTCCAAAGAAAGAATGGTTGAGTGATTAGCAACGATCGTTTGATATAGGTGAATCAACAGAAAAATTACTTACTACATTATATAACAAGAAAAATTATGTTCTACACCAAAGAAATTTGCGACAATATTTATCAAAAGGTCTAAGAGTAGAGAAGATCCATAGGGTTCTAAAGTTCAATCAAAGTCATTGGTTAAAGGGGTACATTGATTTTAATACACAAAGAAGAACAGAGTCAAAAACAGATTTTGAGAAAGACTTTTATAAATTGATGAATAATGCGGTCTTTGGTAAGACTATGGAGAATGTGAGGAAAAGACAAAATATCAGACTATCAACATCTTGGGAACAAGCATCAAAATTAATTAATAGACCGAGTTTTACTCGAGCTGAGGTCTTTACTGAGAACTTTTGTGCGATCCATTTGATTAAAGAGAGTATTGAAATGAACAAACCTATTTATATTGGAACAACAATTCTTGATTTATCAAAGTCATTAATGTATGATTACTTTTATAATAACTTGAGGAAGAAATATCAAAATGATGTTAATCTACTTTATATGGATACAGATAGTTTTATTTTGAAAATTAATACCAACGATGTTTATTCAGACATGAAAAGAGACATTAATATCTATGACACGAGTAATTACAGTCCAGAGAGTGAGTTGTTCTCTTCTAAAAATAAAAAGGTGATTGGAAAGTTCAAGGATGAATTAGGAGGAAATGTTATGAGTGAATTTGTGGGATTGAGGTCAAAGGCTTATGCTTATAAATACATTGTGAATAACGTTGAAAAGACTGATAAGAAGTTAAAAGGTGTAAAGAAAAATGTTATTAAAGAAACAATAAACTTTAAGGATTATTATAACTGTTTAACAACAAAGAAAGAAGAGTTTAGAAAGATTAATGGAATAAGAAGTTATAAACATCAATTATATTCAGAAGAGATAAATAAGAAAGAATTGGGGGCTTTTGATGATAAGAGGTTTATTTTAGAAAATGGAATTGATAGTCTCCCTTATGGTTATATAAGTATATAAGTGATAAGATATATATAAGTGATAAGATATATATAAGTGATAAGATATACATAAGTGATAAGATATATATAAGTGATAAGATATATATAAGTGATAAGTTAAAAAGGGGGGGTTGGGGATTTTAACGGGCTACCGCCACCTTTTTTACTATTATATAAATGATAGAACCAAGTATCAACCAGACTAAAGAGTGGAGGTGTAATCAACCTTGGTATATAAATGGAAAACATAATGAATGTGAAAAATATCAAATAGGTATAATTGAAAAGGCAACTGGTAAAAAAGTTCACAAAACAAATAAGAGAATTAATTTAAATACCGGTGAATTGGGTAAAAAAGATGGAAATATTTTTGAGTGGACGGAAAACTTTGATGGTTGTCAGGAAAATATATACTTTAATTTAAAAATGGTATGTGGCACTGGAGGCGCTCAAACAAGAACATTGAGGGAGGTTTACCATTTTATCTTAGCTCAGTTAAAATATCTTAATAAAGAACCAAACTCAAACATATTTTTTGTTAATATATTAGATGGTGAAGAGAGTGGCAAGATAATTAAATTATTTCCCACGCATAAACAAATATTTGTCGGGTCGATGTTTGAGTGGGTTATATTCACCAGATGATATTAAGAGTAAAAGGTTAAAAGGTCCATAAGGTCAGAAGGATCACAGGTGTTTAAGTGGTCTAATGAATAAGGATAACATGTCAAAAGGTTAGAAGGTTCGTAAATAACAGGGTG
>NC_136262.1:219999520-220132020 GCF_964187855.1 Myxine glutinosa | reverse complement strand
TTAACCTGACCCTGCGTGCGACAGTTTTAAAACATAAATAAATATGTCCCGCTGCTCCATTGCACCCTGCCTAACAGACTCACGCCCACAGCTAACCGAATTGCGGAATGGTCTTCAAACTACACACTGACGGTGGGGAGCATTATTTACAGTTGACACTACTTTTATTTACAAGACTAACTCAGGACCTGTGATTGTTCTTTCTGGGGGGGAGACAGTCTGCTCTGCATCAATGCACTAGGAAAGCACCCAAAACGCACCAAAACACCCTCAAGCACCCATCGGTGCAGTCACCATCGTTCATCAATAAAAATAAATCAACAACCCCTAACCCTGCAGGTGGTCTCTTGCTCTTCGGCTCCCTCTGCTGGCTATCCACTTTCTTCCAGATGTCTTTTTCTTTCATTTTCTTACTGGCGGCCTATTTGAACTGAAAATGAAATGCATCCAACGTGTCCTTTTTTTATTTTTTTTATTTATGGCCCACAGGGCCGACTAGTGTGGTTCACCTGTGGGGCATCGGTGCCCTGTGGCCAAGGTCCGCCAGCAAGATTTCGGGCCCTCATGGCCGGTTCCAGCAGAGGGGCCATGCCCCAACCCATGGGGTCCATCAGTGGTGCTCGGCCACAGGCATGTGGTCCATAATGTGGTGCATCGATGCAGACAGCTGGTTCTGGGAGTTCCGGGCCCACAATGGCGGACTCACGCACGCTCCCCTCGGCGCCCAATGGCACACAGGTCATGTGGGAGACAAAAGGGGGACAAGACAGATGAGCGACGGTTAAGGTCACAAGGGTACACATCAATAAGGCAATGCAAGGTGAAATGCGTACGGAGGGTGAAGTGAGAAAGCTCGTCCCTACCGTACGTCACCCCCCTGACACCTACACTACCCTTGCCCTTACCCCATATGTACAAAATCTACACATTTACAAATTCGTCGCTACTGTCACGTCTTCCCCATATTTCTTCAATACCAAATTCGTCACCACAATCCCTCTAGCCAAAATTTGCCATCCCCCAATTCATCATCAATCCTCATAAGGAGGAAGAAATGGAACATCAAGCACAATGTCACACCCACGTCATGATGCATCTCACAATCCAAAACATTTGCACATAAAAAATAATCAAAACATGGCATGGTGTGGAGGTACGTCATCTCAGGTGAGTGGATGCAGATGGTGCGAGGAGACTTCATCCTAACTACTTTCTAAATGACTTTAACACACTTTACACTACCCGGGGTCTTCCCTGCCAATCCATTGGCCAACTTACACTATGGGTTCTAAAAACCAATTCCCATTGACCAAGCTGTGGTGCTTCTCAATTTGGGGTCTCACTCCCCCGATTCATCTCCCGGTGCCCTTGCACAATTTCTGGGCTGTGACGTGTAGCTCTCCCAGCAGGTCTACCCACCTGCACACCTCCACCACTGCAGTTGCCACCCGAGCTTACCTAGCTCCTCACCCTAACCTATCTAACTGGGGAAGGCCCCTCCTGGCTCTGTCACCCCTTGGTGCCCTCTGGCACTGGGCTACCCGGGTCCGTCCTCCGGATCGTCGGGCCCCATCCACAACTACCGGCTCCCAGAGCCCACCTGCGGCCTCACCTGGCCGACATCCTCACAGTGGTGGAGTGCCCAAACCAACTACACACACTAACAGGCTACACGCCCAGCCATTTCCACAACACTAATGCACCCATCCAATCACCATTCTTCCACCCGCACCACAGATGCCAATATCCAACCACAATTTACCTATACCCTCTACCTAACACTTACACTACCCGCCCCGGGTATTCGTGATGGGGGTCCACTCTTCCCCCATTCACACCTTCGCACCATCCACTCCACTCCATAGTTTCCACCATACTCACTCCACGACCATCCATTCCAATACTCCATATACTCCACACTACCATTTATTCCATACACCTGTTCTCCATACCTGTTGATGCACACCTGTGCACTCACACCTGGTGCCACCTGCACCCTCCTCCTCTTCCTGGACCATTTGGTCAACACAACTCATCTCACTATCACTCACTCAAACACTGCTCCATACACCTGTTCAGTTGCACACCTGTGCAATCACACCTGTTCCTCACACTCATTTACTCATACCCTGCTCAATACTCTTGAATACACCTCCAACACTCACACAGCATCATCTCATCTAACTACTCCCCTCTGAAACTTGCGCTTCCCAGTCGCCCCTTTAAACTATGGCGCTCCCTCGTCATTATCATCCACTCTAAACTACCTGCGTCCCCACTACAGGTGTCATTGTCACTACCTAATCTTAACGTTACCTAAGGTCATCTCTAGGGCCCTACACACGATATATCCTAACCCTCCCGGGCTAGTTTTCACTGCCATACACCCCATAAAGCCAGTGCTCCTTTGCCCCCCCTGTGAGGGATGGTGGATTGGCCATCCCATCACATGGGGCATCTCCCACTACCAATTTTGCACATCAAATTTCAACAAATCAAAAATTTGCCAATCACTACCCATCATCTGCCAATCATTACTGCCAATCCTTTGCCAATCATCAAATTTTGTTTTTCTAATTTCGGGTCCAGACCACTATCCTCATCATTACAGTCTACTTACTAATGCCTCTCGGTGCGCCAATTCACTTCTAAAGCTCTGCTTCGTACAGCCGAGCAATGAATGCGGGTTCTTTGGTGCCGGCGGCTGGATACGTCCGGCACTCGGTGCAGGGACGGGGGCTTACCCGGGCCGAGATCCCACGCACCACCTCGGCACGGAGCCATCCAATGTCCCGATCTCGACCTGCCGGAACGTCTCAACAAAAAGGGGTCGCCATGACGACCCTTCCTATCGGGCTGCCCGCTCCGCCTAGTGGAGCACGGACGCAGCCGTTCGAAGCGCGGCCCAGCGTGGATCACGTACGGCGGTCCTTTCGAACCCGCCGTGGTTCGGATCCCTGCTGGTCCTCGCGGCACGCGAAGCTGCCCGACGCGCACTGAGGGCCCGATTCGGCTAAATGTCGTTCTAACCGCTAACCCGGTTACCGTCGATGCCTCACCTGAATGCTTACACCCCGCAGCCCGTTCCTTGCTCATATATCCAGCTGTTCCCATGCTCCTCGTCATTGCACCTTCTCTTACACACCCAGGTACACTCATTCCGCTCACAGACTTGGTCACCCACCTGACCACCGAACACCTTTGCACACACTCGTCGTTCGCACACCTTACCAACACACCTCTTCGCGCCCCCTCCTCGGTCACCTCCTCTGTGACAATCACAGGTGTGCTCTCACTCGCACACCCAACCACGTGCCTCACTACCAACTCAAGTGTGCATTCCCACACACGCTCTACCATTCCAGGTGTGCATCCTTCCATTCCAGGTGTACATCCTCTCTCACCTGTCACAACCAACTCACGCTCCGTGTCGCTCTTACTACTCTCACCTCCACTCTTGACAGCGCACTCACCCTTACTCTCGACAGCGCACTCTTTCCTCATGCACCTGTCCGTTACACACCTTTCTCGTGCACACTCTTGCGCACACTCTCCCGTTACATCCTCTGTAACACTGACCACAGGCGTTCATTCTCCCTTACTTTTGACAGCGCACTCTTTCCTCATGCACCCGTCAGTTACACACCTTTCTCTCGCATTCTCTTGCGCACACTCTCCCGTTAGTTCCTCCATAACACTCACCACAGGTGTACACTCTTCCGTTACATCCTCTGTAACACTCCTCACTACGCGCTTCCATGTGCTCCCTCGCACACGCGCTACGACCGACTCACTCTCGACAGCACACTCACTCCTCGGCGCGCACTTTTTCCTCACACACCCCAGAGTCGGACATTCTCGCACACCTCCTCCTTCGCACACCGTACCTGTTGCAAACTTCGCCAACGGCCTCTCACGAACACCCGGGTCCAAAGCAACCCCCAAGCCGACTGAAGCTCCCCTCACATCATATACATTTCCTCGTATATCGCCACTCACCTTGGCACCTCGTCTCCTCACCTCCTTCGCCACCTGCAAACTCTTTATTTGGTTAGTGAGCACACCATCACGATTTGAGCACCGACCTTGTACATATTCCATCACTTCCTCCCTTATCTCCCTCTTAGTTTCTGTCCGTCCCTTCTTAATTTCACTCACCTCTTCTTCCACTTCCTCTAATTTTTGCTTCACCTCTTTTATTTCCCGGTGCGTCTCCTCAAGTTCGTCCTCTAAGGCTATTTTGACCGTCTCTATGTGCGTCCTCACCTCTCGGTCCTTTGTCTCCATTACTTCTGTCACCTCGTCCAACCTCGTTGTCAGTCCCTCACGTACCATCTGACATTGCCTCTGTGTCGCTATCAATTCGTTCTTAATGTCTTTTTGTGTCGCTTTTAACCCCCCGATTATTGCAGTGTTCTTTTCCACTTGGTCCACTAGTTCCTTTTGTCCCACTGTCAGCTGTTCTACTCCCCTCGTCAGACCCTCTATTCCTCCTTGTAACCTCGCCGTATTATTCCTCACTTCTTTCTCCATACGCTTTTCACCTCGCTTTACCTCCTCGCGTACCCCCGAGACCTCCTCACTTACACCTCGTCGTATCTCCTCTTTCATCTCCTCCCTCTCTTTTGTAGATGCTGCCCTCATCTGTCCCAATTCATCCCTCTGAGCATCCAATTTGGTTTCTACCCCGATTTTTACCTCCTCTATCTGCTCTCCCATTTGTTTAATTTCTCGGGCGGATTGCTCCCCTACTGCCCGCAATTTGTCTTCCATCCTATTTTCTAGCCCCTCTAACCCATTTTTCACCCCCTCTAACTGATTCTCCTGGGCAGCCATTCTATTTTCCACCCCCGTTAACCCATTCTTTACCTCTTTTATCCCGTTGTCTAACCCCTCAAATTTAGCTTCTAGCCGTTCCCCCATTTCTCCCATTTTGCCCCCCATTTCGCCCATTTTGCCCCCCATTCGCTCACTATCAGCCCTCAATTCGTCCCTTATCCGCTCACCCTGAGCATCCATCCGGTTCCCCAATTGCTGACTATTAGCCCTCATTTCGTCCCTCATTCGTTCCATACTGTCGTTTTTTTCTGCATTTCCACCATGAATTGGGCCATGAAGGCTTGCATTTGGGCCGCGCTCATTGGTTCCGCGGCCATGGCCCCCTCAACCACGTGCGCGAGAGCGCCATTTTGTGCGCCTGATACCCCCTCAACCACATCCTCCATATACATTTCCCTGAGGTCCTGGGTCGATTCCAACCCGTCTATCTCTCCCACCGGCATCCCGTCGCCTTGACCAGCCATGGCGCGATTTCAAAATTCGGGTTTTGCTTTACAACACAAATTTCCAGCAGTTCGTAATTTTGAGCGCGTTAAGCGCGCTTCGGGTCCGATCCGACACTCCTGACACCAATTGTTACGGTACGCGGTTAAGGATGGTATGTTTGCCGAGCGGAGGCTCCGCGACCGAACAGATGTTCCCCGACTAAACCCGATTCACCCAAACGACGTTGGCCGTATCGCGCCACCGCTATTCAATGGGGAAAAGACTAAGACGACGAATGCAAAGAGGAAGAAGAAGACGTACAGAAGAGTAACGGGGTTTATTATTATTTACACACATAAGCAAAAAGAGCAGTCACGGGTATTTACAGCGGACATGAAAACGCAGGTGACACAGTGAAAATTACTAGCTTATACAGACTTAGTTACTACCCAGGACAGCACGAACAAAACAAACTCACGTACGCAAATGGGGAACTTGCAGGCAGGAATGGCTGGAAAGGATGAGCAGGTGGGATCACAGGGCACAGCGAGCAGGTCCACTCCGGGCGGGAAGCGGGGAGCCGGCAGGTCCTTGTAATCCGCTTTACAGCGCACGCCGGCAGCTCCTGGTATTCGGCTTTACAGCGCACGCCGGCAGGGTCACTCGCTGCCCCGTCAGGACTTCACGCGGCTGGTTGAAACGGGGCTGGACTCATCTGCCGTATCTCTTTGCAACCCGTTCGTAAAAGTTCCTCTGCTTTCTCTTGGACCCTTTCTTTGTCGTGTCCCTCTCCACGCAGCTCAGCTCGTATTCCCTTCCTCTCACTTCTCTCCAGCGCGGGACTGACACGCCCCCTCCGGTTTCGGTACCACCCTCCTCCCCCGTGCTCTGTTTTGTGACCTTGTATGGTAATCCCACGGGCTTGTCTCCTTATTTGGGCATGGCGCCGACGGCATGCCCCTCGTGGCGAGCCACGGGCTTGTTTCCTTATTTGGGCATGGGGCTGAACAGCCCCGCCCTTCGTGGCGTGCCCTGGGCTTGCCTCTCCCGGGCGACCCCGCCCCTCCTGTTCAAACAGAGCACGGAGCACATATTCACTATAGCAGCGAAATGAGAGGGCGTGCACCCCACGCTTGTGAACTGCTTTACCCGCAGATGGAGAGTTTGGCTGGGAAATGGAAGTATTGAAGGGGAGCTATTCTTAATTGATTCGGTGCAATGGAGTATTATTCTAATGGAAGACAAGGCCTTACTCTAAAACACATAATAAGATATAAGCTACTGAACAAGGGTTTTATCGGGTCCTGCAATGTGGTGTTTAATGGAATAACTACCGGGACGCCCTTTTTACCTTAACACAACTCTGGAGGCAGGAGGGGCCATATCCAACCAATGTTACACAACAATTTACCACTACAATACACACAATCAAAAAAATGCAATCCTCATATCCACAACAATATATATATATATATGTATATATATATATATATATATATATATATATATATATATATATATATATATATATATATACACGTGTGTGTGTGTGTGTGTATGTGGGTGTACATGTGTATGTGTGTGTGTGTGTGTGTGTGTGGATGTTTATATGTGTATATATGTATATATGTGCATATGTATATCTATATATATATATATATATATATATATATATATATATATATATATATATATATATATATATACATATATATATATACTGTATATATACTAGCTGAGGTACCCGGCTTCGCCCGGGTTGAATAAGAATAAGACAAATATATGATGAAAAGAACATGTATATTTTAGAGCAATATTACAGTACATTTCCTACATGACGTTTTTTCAATTTTCAATTTCTCAAAACCTCTTGGTATACAACATTTCTGGTTTTCTTACTTGGTGCCAAGACATAAAGATTGCTTGGTTTTCCAACCCTCGAGCAGCCCACGTACAGCTGGCCATGGGCAAACACTTGTTCTGTGAAGTTCAGGCCTACAACCTTCATTGATTGCCCCTGCGCCTTGTTGATGGACATAGCAAAACATAGCCTGATGGGGAACTGAATCCTCTTGAAGGAGAATGGAAGGTCAGGTGGAATAAGTGGTATCCTTGGAATGAATACTTTCTCTCCTCTGTATTGTCCTGAGAGGATGGTTGCCTCTAGGGCATGCGGCATCATTTGCTGGATTGTCAATCGTGTTCCATTACACAGCTTTGGTGGATCAAGATTCCTTAGAAGCATGATTGGTGCTCCCACCTTGAGAATCAACCTGTGTGTTGGGAGTCCTTGAGGCTGAAGACTGTTGAGAAACTCAGTTGGGAAGTTTACTGTCTCTTCATCTGTCACTTTGTCAAGAGAATCATAATTTCTTTCATGACTGGGAAGTTGGTGGAGGAGGAAATTGTTGATCTCTTGAACAGCATTGTTCTTGGGGGCCAAAGTGGCTCTTTTGGCAAGCCATGATGAGTCCTGGAACTGGGTCTCCATATTGGGAAAGACCATTTTCATCAAGTCATCTTTTGTTTCAACAAACTGTCCAAATGGTAGAGTTATTTGTTCTGATGCATCTTGAGGGTATAGGCCATTGCCAACTTTCAAAAGCTGGCTTGAGAACGCCCCTGCAATGTTGTCACCAAGAAGGTGGACTCTCATGTTGGTATTCAGGGTAAGTCTTTGCACATGTGGCCAGAGGAGATAAGAAGACTTGATACAGGCCTTGACTTGATCTGCTCTTGTGCCCCATTGGATGACTGGGAGAGTCTGACGAAAGTCTACAGCCAGAACAGTTGTCACACCACCCATGATTTTCTTGTTGTTGCGAATATCTTGGAGTGTTCTGTTCACTGCTTCGAGTGCCTGCTTATGGTTCATCGTAGCCTCATCCCAGATGATGATTTTGCACTGTTGAAGGATCTTGGCGTTTGCTGAATTCTTGCTAATGTTGCAGGTTGGGGTGTCTTGCTTGGTCAAATCCAAAGGCAGTTTGAAAGTTGAGTGTGCTGTCCTTCCTCCTTCAAGAAGTGTAGCTGCAATTCCACTTGAGGCCACAGCCAGAGCAATTTCCGACTTTTGACGAACCTTGGCCAGAATGATATTAATGAGGAATGTTTTTCCTGTCCCGCCAGGAGCATCGAGGAAGAATATCTTGCCAGCATCATCATCAACACTCTTCAGGATAGAATTAAAGGCTAGCTGTTTGTCCTCAACCATTCTTGGGACATTCTGCTCTACAAATGTGGTCAGCTCTTCCATGTTGTAGTTTGTTTCCCTCAGAAGCTCCTGAGCCATTCCCTCAATGCTGTTTTCTGGTTGGGGCATTCCACAATTTGCCATAGTGGTTCCATAGGCAATCAGGTGCTTCTCTAGCTCAATCAGGGCTTGATTGTAGATTGCACAGTTGAAATCAATATCCACACCAGGGTTCTGACGTCTGGCCAAGTGAAGAAAGTCTTCAGACATATTTCCTTTGTGGTCCTCCCAGAGCTTCTCTGGATCCTGAATGTCACATGCTGCCAATATGATGGAAAACAGCTGCCGTAGTTGCTTTTTTGCCTGTGAGACTGCTGCATCATCCATGGCTTTTTTCCAATGTTCATCTTCTTCCAATAGACCATGGAGTCGGCAGGCATCGCGGAAGGTGGCACAATCTTGACCATTAACCCGTCGCAAATCTTTAAAGCAGGGGTGGGGAACCTTTTTCCTGTCGAGGGCCATTTCGATTTTTAGAACATCCTTCGAGGGCCATGCTAAATTATTGAATTCATATATCGGACTCACCTAATGCGATGGCTGGAACTGTTTCTCTTTGGCGAGGCGTTTGGTGTCAGGTGGTAGTGATGATGATGCTTTGGATTCTTTCCTGGAAGTCCTGGCAGTGTCCATATGTTTTATACCTCTCCCACCCCCCTTCCCATGCCCCCCCTTCCCATGCCCCCCCCCCAAAGCCCTTTCCCTCTCACAGATCTCTCCATGTCTCCATGTCTCTCGGTCCCTGCTCTCAAATGTTGTGTTTGTGTCCTTCCCCCCTCTCCCCATCTTGTCTACTGCTCCCGATGTTATATGTTTTATGTGTCGGTTTGTCTTTCTGTGTGATTAATGTTCGCTCTTTCACGAGCCTCGATCTTGTATACAAAAAAACAAAAAAAAACAAATAATAATAATTTTTTATAGATAGATGAATTGCCTCGCGGGCCGGATCAAATGGTCTCGCGGGCCGTATACGGCCAGGAGGCCGGAGGTTCCCCACCCCAGCTTTAAAGGATGTTGGACCTCTGACAGTGTGCAGGAGAAGGCGCAGAAAGAACCCGTTTCTGTTCTTTGGATGAACTGTGTAGACTCTGCCAATTGCGCTGCTGGCAAAAACTCCAGGATAATTGTCTACTGGAATGTCCTTCTTCCTGCGATTCCACTTTTTGTTCTCCCATGTGTAGTAGGTAGGGACTTCATTGTACAGAAGAGTCTTGGCAAAGTCATCTTCTATGCAGAGTTTGAAGAAAGCTGTCAACGTAGTCTGAGGATGCGGCCCTTGTGCTCGTGCTTGGGCAGTTTCGGCAGTGTAATATACCCTTTGTCCATTTTCCAGATGTACGGCCAAATTGATGACAGTTGGATAGCGCTCATGAATGTTAAATCCAAGGATCCTCCACACTGCTTCGTTTGTTGATATATATCGGCCTGACTGGAACCTGCTAATCTCATCTGACCTTTTTTTGTCACCTACTTCAAATGTTGCCATGTCACTGCCCTTATTGACATACTTGCATACATATTTGATGGACTTAACTGAGCTGCACAGTTCCACATTGATGTGTGCATTAAAGATTTTGCAGAGCATTTTGTTGTGGGGAACAACCCACCGATTGTCAACGTTGTACTCTCCCACACTGCGAATGTTGACTTTAGCAGTGTGTCTCCCATCGCCAGTGCTCCTCCTGCGATACTCTGGATATCCATCATAACCAGTCTCTGTCTCTCGGCGAAGTTGTTTGGGAAATCTTTTTTGGCATTTGTTGTCCTTCATGCAAACAGATCGAGGGTTGATGCTGCCACAGGGCCCATGAATCATTTGTGTGGAGATGGTCTTGAACAGTTCTGGGTCCATCTCTGGATCTGGCAGTTCTGCTGATATGATCCTGTCTATATCGTCTGGTCGGATTTTGTCTTTGCACCAAATCAAGGTGTGAGAGTGAGGGAGGCCACGCTTCTGCCACTCAATGGTGTACATCCATGCTACCAAATCTCCAAAGATCATCCCTTTCTTCAGTAACCATATCAGTTTCTTTTGTTTTTCACTGAATACCCTGGCAATAATGTCATGTCGTAGATTGGAATCTTGTACATTCTTGATTTCAGGCCATGCAGGATTGCAGGTGAAAGTGATGAATAGATCTGGACTGCCAAACTTTCTGACATATGACATAGCATCCTGGGTTCTTTCTGCCATGTACCATGGGCCACCAGTAAAACTGGACAGAAGAATAACTGGCTGGCCAATGTCTTCTGGATTAATGCCATCTGTAACTATGGCATCCTTCAGATGGATGTACTCTTCAGCACGTAGTTTTGATTGGTTCAGTCTGATGTACAGAAGGCGTTCAGCTTCCATCATTGCATAGCTGTCTACCATGAGCTGACAGGTGACACGGCCAAACCTCAAGACATAGTTGACCTCTTCTTCTCTCTCCATGAAATGGTAAGAGTAGAAATCCTTGCATGATACTTTAGAATTTCTGCCAGTTTTCTCCTGGCCAGTTGCTGGGTTTATTTTCTTCAGAGAAAAGTTGTACCCATCCTGTCCCTTCCAAAATATCAGTGGGTACTGAAGGGCATCATAAGCTCTGTGGGTTTCTCTGATGTAATCTAAACTGCCCGATCTTTGCTTCAGGACAATGCCTCTTGATCCAAGTTCTTCACCAACCACAATGATGGCCACGTCATCACTCACAGGCGCATTGTATTGTCTCTCATGTTCTCCAGCTGGCGTCTGGTCTGCCCTTATTTTGAGCTTCAGATCTGGTCTTTCCTCCATCTGTTCAAGGGCATACTTAAACACTTTGACATATTTGTGGTTCTAGTGCAGCATTTCCTGGAGGTCTGCCACAATGTTCAATTTGAGTGTACCATTTGACATTTGAACATTCCTGCACTGCTGTTCAGCCTCTTCTTCACTTGTGCCCATGAAGTAGACCTGAACAAACTTGTGTACAGTATTGTTGTTTTCACTGGGAACAGGCTGGAGACTTCCCATCCTGTGATAACATTGACCTTGTATTGTAAATGTTGTAAAGAAAGAGTAGTCAGTGAGATCCTTTTCTGCCCCAAAGGAAGTCATTTGGAAGGCTGAGTTGTACCTCATAAGGTGTTTCTGAAAGTGCTTGGCATCAGCAGTGTTGCCAATCAGCAGCCTTTTCAGCACATCAGGAGGCTCTTCGATGCGGGGTAGCCAGACTTCGCCTGCTGAGCAGCAAAGGCCTGCTGTCTCTGCCTTGAATGTTTTGGCCTTGCAATATTTGCACACCTTGTCCATTTCTCCAATGTCCACCTTAGAGTCAGAGCTGTACTTCTTTCTTGGGTTGTAAGCAAAGGCCCCTTTGAACCAATTGACTTTTGTTTGATCCTCTTCTGCAGTTCTTCTGTCAGCTTGCCTTTGCCCATCTTCTTCCTGTCTTTGAAACCTCTCTTCTTCTGTTTCTCTGCTTCTTCTGTTTGCTTGCTGTAAAGTATCTCGACAAACTGCGATCAATTGTCGTATGCGTTTATTCACTCTGCCGATCAAGGCCCGATTCACAGCAGCGCCATCCGAGGTCTGGCGTAGGGATACAACCCGGTCCCGGTGTAGGGATACAATGGTGAATATTTGCACTGCATACATGACATCCTCCCCTTTAAGTCCAAAATTACCACGAGCAATACGTGCTAGATTTCCAGAATTGACATTTCAAAAGCAACATTTCCAAAACATGTGAAAATATGTGTGCAAACGGTTATGAGAATAATGAAAATACGTGAAAAGAGAACATGTGTCAACGTGAAAAAAAAACATCTTCAAAGATTCAACCGGTCGGGTGCTTTTCTCTCACGCATTGAGCGTCGCGGTGTACCAGTGGATACAGAGTCCGAGGTGATTCCTTTGGGTCGCGGTGTACCAGTGGATACAGAGTCCGAGGTGATTCCTTTGGTCTCCACGAAGGGTGTAGCGTTTGCAGAGGTTTTCGGGGCATCCGAGCCGGCTGGAGCGGCCACGACGATCTCCGGCAGTGGCGGGTCGAACTGTTGTCCTGACTGTGACGATGCTACAGGCTCCATCGACTCACAGTGACGGTAGGTTATGTGGTTCTGATGTCGACGAATTTCGCGGCCGTCCTGCAGGCGAATCACACAGGACAGTGGACCTGGCTTCTCGATGATGTCCCCCGGTAGCCACGTCGCACCTGCACCAAAATTTCGGGCAAACACGGGATCTCCAATGTTGATACATCGACTGTTGGACGTCTTATCGTGCACCAACTTTTGATTAAGCTGGCTCTGATAAACATTTGATGATATGTCTGGTTTGAGATTGTCAAGTGTCGATCTCAAGTGTCGTTTCATCAATAACTCAGACGGAGCTGCACCGGTTGTTGATTGTGGCGTGATACGGTATTTGAACAGGAGACGAGACAGCTTTGTTTCCAGGGTTCCCTCCTGAAGTTTCTGCAATCCGGATTTGATGATTCCTACGGATCGTTCGGCCAAGCCATTTGAAGCCTGGTGATGTGGGCTGACAAACCTATGTTTGATGCCGTTCCGACGTGTGAACTTGGCAAACTCGGTACTGGAAAAACACGAACCGTTATCACTCACGATCATCCTGGGCAGACCATGAGTGGCGAAACAGCGTCTGAGTCTTTCGATGACAATGGCTGACGTAGTACCACGCGTCACATAGGCATCAATCCATTTTGTGTGCGCGTCCATAATTATTAGAATCATGCTGCCGTTAATAGGCCCGGCATAATCGAGATGTAGGCGATGCCACGGTTCGCTGGGCCATTCCCAGGGATGCAGTGGCGCTTTCACAGGTGTATTCTGGGTGCTCTGGCAGGGGTAACAATGTCGAACATGATGTTCGATATCAGCATCAAGATTCGGCCACCACACATAGTTTCTGGCGAGTGACTTCATCTTCACAATCCCGGGGTGACAGTCATGGATTTCATCCATGACCCTGGAACGCAGATTTTTCGGGATCACGACATGACATCCCCAGAGTAGGCAACCATTTTCCACGCTGAGTTCGTTTTTACGTGCTTTAAAAGCCGCAAAATCTGGGTCACCCTCAGGTAGCAAATGCCATCCAAGCTGTACAGCCTGGACAGTTCTGGACAGAACGGGGTCTCGTCGAGTATGAGTGCGGATCTGGCCGGAATCGACAGCACAATCTTCCAGATGATCCATCAGTGCGATAATGGATCCTGGTGTAGGCGAATCATCAACGGATTCTGGAAGGGGTAACCGACTCATGGCATCTGCATTTGTGATTGACGAACCGGGCTTATAACATATGGTGTAGTCATAAGCAGCGAGAAACAGGGACCAGCGGATGATCCTGGGCGGTAGTGTGTCAGATGTCGCCTTAGTTGGACCAAACAGACTGATCAGCGGCTTGTGATCAGTGCGAATCGTGAAATGATGTCCAAGAAGGTACTGGCGAAATTTGCCGACGCCGAAAACGATTCCCAATCCTTCCTCGTCAAGTTGGGAATAGTTTTTCTCTGCCGGGGACAATGTTCTGGATGCAAATGCAACCGGTCTTTCCGTACCGTCAGGCATCACGTGTGATAATACACTCCCCACTCCATACCGACAGGCATCGCATGTCAGCACAAGATCCATCTCTGGATCAAAATGAACGAGAACATTGGACGATTTGAGCAGATCCTTAGAGGTCTGGAATGCTGATTGTTCAGTAAACCCCCAACTCCAGGAGACTCCTTTCCTCAAAAGCCGATAAAGGGGGCCCAAAACGTCGGTCACATTCGGGATGTAACGACCATAGAACTGAAGCAAACCGAGGTATGACTTCAATTCGGTCACATCTCGTGGAGCAGGAGCATCCTTGATAGCTCGGACTTTCTCATCTGTCGGGTGTAGACCCTCGGCATCAATCGTATGACCCAGGTACGTGACTGATGGCACCATAAACTTGCACTTGTCTCGACGCAAACGTAGGCCGGAGTCCGAAATCTTCTTCAGAACTCTCTCCAGGTTCTGTAGATGTTCCGCGTCCGTACGACCAGTAACCAGAATATCATCCTGGTAACAAACGACGTTGCGTTCGGCGGCAAACAAACTGTCCATGACACGCTGATAAATTCCAGGTGCAGATTTCACTCCAAAACTAAGTCGGTGGTACCTGTACAACCCACGATGCGTGTTGATGGTAAGATACTGTTTCGAATTCTCGTCCAAGCAGAGCTGTAGATAGGCGGATTTGAGATCGAGTTTCGTAAAAGTCTTGCCTCCCGTGAGACGAGCATAGAGGTCTTCGCTCCTCGGGATTGGATATTTATCTAATGAAGAACACCTGTTCACGGTCATTTTATAATCTCCACATATGCGGATGGACTGGTCCGATTTTATGACCGGAACGATGGGCACCGCCCATTTGGCATACTGGATTTGCTCGATGATCCCCAGATTTTCAAGATGATCCAGTTCCTTGTCAATCTGCTCACGCAGGGCGAAAGGGACTGGGCGAGCCCTGCAAAATATAGGATTGGCATCCCGGTCAACCCTGAGTTTAGCCGTATGTCCTTTCAAGGTTCCAAGCTCATCCTTGAAGACATCCGGGTACGTATCCAGCACATTTTTGAGTGTGTATGCTGCGGTAGGAGAAACGTTGGCTGCCCGGAGTTGATGAATGCTTTCCCACTTCAGTCGAATTATGCTCAACCAGTTCCTGCCGAGTAAGGAAGGGCCCTTTCCAGGAATGACGATCAGGGGTAGGTGAAACTCACGGTTATCGTAGCCCACCGTGACGTCACATGTACCGCAGGGAACAATCTTCTCACCTGTATAGGTGGAGAGTCCATAGGTAGTAGGTTTCAGATGGGGTCGGTCAGCATCACTCCACAGGTTTGTGAAAACAGCATGGCTGATGAGCGAGACGGCCGCACCAGTGTCGACCTCCATTTGCAATGGTCGATTGTTGACGACAACATTGGCAAGAAGAGGGTCCCGCCTATGGTGAGAATCAATATGAAACAGGTCATACGATTCTGAGTTATCGGAAACAGAGCTCACCTGGTCAAGCTCGGGTTCCCCCGAACCGATAAACTGATGAATCTTGTCAGCAGCTTTTCCTTTTCCCGATTTGCGAGTGATGCAAGCTGGAGCAATATGGCCAGTTTTCGAACAGAAATGGCAGGTGGCATCTTTGAACCGACACGTCTCCGGAGGGTGCTTTCCGTTGCACCGAAAACAGTTGTTGTGGGTTTGAGACTGCACTGGCTTCTGACGAGGAGCCTTGTTCCAACGTTTTGGCTGAACATGATCCAACCGATTCACAGCAGGGCTGGTACCAGACGAGCGAGTGGCATCGATGCTTGTAGCGTTGCGTTCAGCACTTTCCATGGAAATGGCGGTGTCTCTGGCATTTTGGAACGTCAGTCTTCTCTCAGCAAGCAGGCGTCTACGAGTGCGGTCATCGGACATGCCAACCACCAGCAAATCACGAAGCATGTCATCGATCGTGTCCCCAAACTCACACAGATGTGACAGTTTTTTGAGGTGTGCAATGAAGTCTGCGATCGACTGACCTTGCTGCTGTCTGCACATGTAAAAATTAAACCGACACAGGATGACTGAAGGAGATGGGTTGCAATGTTCCTTCAAAGCGGCCTTGAGCTCTGCATACATGAGCTCCTGGATTGTCCGAGGCCGAATCAGGTTTTTAACAAGTGTGAACGTCTCACCTCCGCAAACGGACAGGAAGACGGCCTTCATCCGGCCTTCGGTCGCGATGCCGTTCGCCTCGAAGTAGAAAGACAACCGCTCAGAATACGTGTCAAAATCCCCCTCATGAGGGTCGAATTCATCGATATGGCCGAAAGAAGTCATGGTCTAGATGTTTATCCTCGTCGCCATGTAAAGTATCTCGACAAACTGCGATCAATTGTCGTACGCGTTTATTCACTCTGCCGATCAAGGCCCGATTCACAGCAGCGCCATCCGAGGTCTGGCGTAGGGATACAACCCGGTCCCGGTGTAGGGATACAACGGTGAATATTTGCACTGCATACATGACACTTGCATTTGCCTGTTTTCTTCCTGCCTTTGAAGGCTCTCTTCTTCTGCTTCTCTGCTTCTTCTGTTTGCCTGCCTTTGCCTGTTTTCTTCCTGCCTTTGAAGGCTCTCTTCTTCTGCTTCTCTGCTTCGACGGAGCTGACGTCGAGACCTGTCACGAAGCTGCATCTGATGTCTTTCTTGCTCAGTCTGTCGGGACCTATTTTCTCTGTGCTGTACACGATCAGCCACCAGTCTCTCTGTCCTTTGGTCCTCGGTTTCCTGAGTACGATTATCTTGGTGCCTAAGGCGATTGTCCCCCAGTCTGTTTTGTTGCTCATCATCGGTCTCATCAGCTCTCTGAGCTTTCTTTCTTCTTGAATCTGCAGTAGATCGACCAAGAGATTTGGGTCTTTTATGTGGCATGATGACCTTAAAAAAATATAACAAATGAATTAATACTTTGAGCAAAAGTCAAATGACAGGAAATACTGTTCATTTGTAGTGCAACACATCAAATACAAATGAACTTGAAAGAAAAGTGGACTTGAATTTATAGCCACATGAATTGATCAATTCAAATGAATTTCAAAATTTCAGGGTATTGATCAGTTTGAACGTTTACCTGATGTTCACTTGTCAAATGCACAATTACAAATGAGGCCCGGTTTTTTAAACCATTAAAATAAAAAGTAACCTATAACCACCGGAATTTTATGCTGATTCCGAATCTGTGTCTAAAACTTTTCTCCGATGTGTAGTTCTTGAGTTATAAGCGGACATCCAGACAGACACACACACACACACACACACACACACACACACACACACACACACACACACAGACACTCCTCCTTTATATATATAACTAGCTGAGGTACCCGGCTTCGCCCGGGTTGAATAAGAATAATACAAATATATGATGAAAAGAACATGTATATTTTAGAGCAATATCACAGTACATTTCCTACATGACGGTTTTGTCAATTTCAATTTCTCAAAACCTCTTGGTATACAACATTTCTGGTTTTCTTACTTGGTGCCAAGACATAAAGATTGCTTGGTTTTCCAACCCTCGAGCAGCCCACGTACAGCTGGCCATGGGAAGTACCCGGCATTGCCGGGCGGGGGGAAGGGAGGGGAGGAGGAAGGGGAGGGGAACGGGAAGAATAGGGGGGGAGGAGAGAAGAGGGGGGGAGGGGAGAAGAGGGGGGAGGGGAGGAGAGGGGGGGAGGGGAGAAGAGGGGGGGGAGGAGGAGGAGGGAGAGGAGAGGGTGGGGAGGGGAAAAGAGGGGGAGGGGAGAAGAGGGTGGGGAGGGGAGAAGAGGGTGGGGAGGGGGAGAGGAGAGGGTGGGGAGGGGAGGAGAGGGTGGGGAGGGGAGGAGAGGGTGTGGAGAAGAGAAGAGGGGGGAGGGGGAGAAGAGGGTGGTGAGGGGAGAAGAGGATGGGGAGGGGAGAAGAGGGTGGGAGGGGAGAAGAGGGTGGGAGGGGAGAAGAGGGTGGGGAGGGAGAAGAGGATGGGGAGGGGAGGAGAGGAGAGGGTGGGGAGGGGAGAAGAGGGTGGGGAGGGGAGAAGAGGGTGGGGAGGGGAGAGGAGGAGGGAGGGTGGGGAGGGAGAGGAGGAGGGAGGGGGAGGAGAGGGTGGGGAGGGGAGGAGAGGGTGGGGAGGGGAGAAGAGGGGGGAGGAGGAGGGAGGGGGAGGGGAGAAGAGGGTGGTGAGGGGAGAAGAGGGTGGTGAGGGGGAGAAGAGGGTGGGGAGGGGAGAAGAGGGGTGGTGAGGGGAGAAGAGGGTGGGAGGGGAGAAGACGGTAGGGAGGGGAGAAGAGGGTTGGGGAGGGATAAGACGGTAGGGAGGGGAGAAGAGGGGGGAGGGGAGAAGAGGGGGGGAGGGGGGAGAGAAGAGGGTGGGAGGGGAGAAGAGGGGGGAGGGGAGAAGAGGGGGGAGGGGAGAAGAGGGGGGAGGGGAGAGAGGGGGGAGGGGAGAAGAGGGTGGGAGGGGAGAAGAGGGTGGGAGGGGAGAAGAGGGTGGAGGGGAGAAGAGGGTGGAGGGGAGAAGGGGAGGGGAGGAGGAGGGAGGGGGAGGGGAGGAGGAGGGAGGGGGAAGGGAGGGGGGAGTGGAGGGGAAGGGGAGGGGGAAGGGGGAGTGGAGCGGAAGGGGGAGGGGGGAAGGGGGAGGGGAGGGGAAGGGGGGAGGGTGGAGGGAGGGGGGAGGGTGGAGGGGGGAGGGGAGGGGGAGGGGGGAGGGTGGAGGGGAGGGGGGGAGGGGAGCGGAGAACGGCTAGCTTGGCAAGCGATAGCAGGCTTTTTTACTTTTATTTTTACCCCAATGAGGGCTTATATATATAGTCCGTGCTTGGAGCCTTAAAGTTCAACATAAAGTTTTTTATGAAAAATAATGCAGATGTATAACAATCCACCAATGCAAGTTCAGAAATGAATGCAGATCCTTTACTTTGCGATACAAACGCAATTCCCGCCATTTCCACTCACGATCGAGGCCTCCACAGTGACCGCACCTTTCTTCCTCCTACAACTTCGTCTCACTTCTTTCACTCAAAATGCACGAAATTCTGCCGCATGAAATTATGTAGAGGCCTCGTCGGGGGGATATAAGGTAGATAAGGAAGGCGTTGTAACAGAAGAATCAAAATAAAAGTGGAAGAACATAAGGAAATGGGAGCTATTCTGGACCACAGCCAAGCCCGACAAACCATTGCAATACACCCCGAACGTCTAGCGCCGCCACAAACTACACCATGGAATTGCAGCTGGCGCGGTTTTTTTAAACCATTGATATTAAAATAAAACGTAGCCTAAAACCACCGGGATTTTATGCTGATTCCGAATCTGTGTCTAAAACTTTTCTCCGATGTGTAGTTCTTGAGTTATAAGCGGACATCCAGACAGACACACACACACACACGACACACACACACACACACACACACACACACACATACACAGACACTCCTTTATATATAGAGATATTATATATATACTGTATATATATACATATATATATACGTATATATATATATATATATATAATATATATATATATGTGTGTGTGTGTGTGTGTGTGTGTGTGGGTGTGGATGTACATGTGTGTGTGTGTGTGTGTGTGTGTGTGTGTGTGTGTGTGTGTGTGTGTGTGTGTGTGTGTGTGTGTGTGTGTGTGTGTGTCTGTGAATAAGAGAGAGACAAAATTGTGAGGAACAGAAATGAAAAAACGAGATGTGTATATGTGTGTGTACATGTGTACGTGTGTGTGTATATGTATGTGTGTGTATATATGTGTGTGGGTGTACGTGTGTCGGTGTACGTGTGTGAATGTGTGTGTATGTATGTGTGTGTATATATGTGTGTGGGTGTACGTGTGTTTGTGTGTGTATATGTGTGTATGTGTGTGTGTGTGTGCACACACATGCATTCACATGTTATCAGAAGTAAATACATTGTGTAGATTACATCATTTGGGCATCTGATTAATTGCCAGTAACCATTTTGTGAAACTGAATGTGCAGGTGCAGCATCTAACTCAATATGTCGAAATGTCACACACGTCCATGCCCGTGGGATTCCCATGGGTGACCCCACTAGTATATATATATATACTCTGTAGATGTGTGTATGTATATATATATATATATATATATATATATATATATATTGTTGCAGATCTCAAAACGTCGGCCTTCCCCTTATCAAGGGGGGAGTAATCCCCTTGTCCTTTTACTGGCCGACTCGATCCCGAAGTTATCACGTTCCTTCCGGTCGGTGTTAAATAAGGTTGTTGGTCGAATTTAGTCCTAAGTACTAACACCGACCGTGAAGCAAGGAGATAACCCCACCCAAACCACGGTGTTAGTGGACACTCCGAGCGAAGCGAGCTGCGATCCGGCCGTTAACAGGTACTAGACCCAATTCTAAGCGGTTCCTAATCGTGCCATGCTTACCCAATTGAGAAATGACTAGGATGATCGGATTAAGAGGAAAACCAGGAAGAACAGGTAATTTATTAACAATTTGTACACTAATAAGAAGAGGAAGGAAAAGGAAGAATGTACAGGGAAGAGGAAGAAGCAGATACACAGGGCAGCCTTAATAACAGTCTTAACTTATCCCTGGACATGGGCCCGTTCACTCTCAGACTCACTCTCAGGGTCACTCACATGGGGTTTGAAGATGGTCGGGTTGAGGGTCCAAGGGTCCACAGCTCGTTCGGTCCCCGACTCATACCGTGCAGATGGTGGAAGATGGCCAGCAGCTCTCCCATGGCGTAGGCGCGAAACAGACAGTTATATAGTGGGGGATAGAAGCTGGCGATCAGACGGCGTACGTAATATGTGTACCGGCACCTTTACCCGCGCTCCCGGTATTACTATGATCGATCCAAGCACCCTTCACCAACGTCCTTCTCACGCTGCAGTCCTCTGCAGATTGTGCCGCGCGCCCGCCCTTTGTCTGATGCTTGCCACAATGCGTCTCTCCCTCTCGTAACTACTCAAATCCAATCAGGTCAAGACTCAAGCGCCTCTCTCATAGCTTTGATCAAGCCCTCTCTCTCCTCATAACTCTGTGCAAGACTCGTAACTCAACTGGTTCACAATGATGTTCACAGTTGCGTCCGTTCTCACAACTCAGGTACAATGTTCAAGCCCTCTCTCTCCTCATAACTGAGGTGGGGGCTTCACGCAAGGGGGTTATATTGCCAAGCCCAGCGAACCCTCTCGAATCTCTAGCCACACACTGTCAGGCGATCTCCCTCGAGCCCTGGTTGGCTGGTGAGGGCTTACCGGCTCCGCCTTGATGGCTGCTTGACGTGGCCGCACCTCCACCCTTGCGCTCCGCCCCATTTTCGGGCCTTACCTCGTGGCCTTTGGGCTGGTTTGAGTGGAAGCCCAACGAGGTCGCGACGGCTGCTGGCAACCTAAAGGGCGAGGGCGATGTAAAGACTGGCTAGCGCTTAATGGCATCGATGGAAGGCAGGCTGCAAAAATGAACGAATAGGGCCTACTCTTATTTGTTTTACACAACGCAGATGCAACTATTGGATATGGCCTTATCCTAAACACATACTAAGAAATCACTAACGCCCTAAGGTGACCTACGTGTTGCATGTGGCCTATCTATGGGGTGCAATCTTTAACCTTTAATGATGTTACCAATGTGTGGGTTCTCAAAACCGCAACTATATATATATATATATATATATATATATATATATATATATATATATATATATATATATATATATATATATATATATATATATATATATATATATATATATATATATATATATATCTACATATATATATATGTATATACTATATATATCTATATATATATGTATATATATATATATATATATATATATTATATATATATATATATATATATATATATATATATATATATGTTGTTACCTGCTCCTCCCCAACTCCCGGTCACGGTGTACCTTCGAGCCCCGAGAGGAGTCACGGCAGAAAAATGTGTTATTCTGTATGTCAAAGATCAATGGTGAAGCCACACCAATTGTTACCAACAACAAATATTGTATTAAGATCACACACGAATAACAGTACAACAACAATAGTAATCAATTGTACAACCAATATATATTCCCGATGATGGTACCATCAGGTTCGTACAATATAACTCACTGTGCTCCAAGTGAGCGAAAAGAAGAACATTCCCCAATGTCTCTATTCCGGCATCAAGCCCAAGTCGATCCGCGCCAGCGATCGTCAGAACGATGTCCAATCGAGACCAGAATCCCGTTCGGATGATAGTCACAGTCACGTGGCCAAAGCTGCGCAAAGGTGCCCTCAAGGCGATGGGGAAATCCAAAGGCGCCCTCCAGGCGACTGAGAAATCCCACCCTTGGGTATGGTCGTTTCACGGCTCCAAACCGGCGAACCGCAGATTTACCTTCAAAATCCACGTTACACACACACACGCCAGATAAACGCCTGGAGGCGTTGAAAATGGTTGAAGCGAAGCGTAAAAACTTGTGCGACGCGCAAAGCGCGTGAATCAAAATGGCCGACGGCCCGTTCTCGAGGTGTAACGGCCCGACGATGATTCTCCTCGGAATCAACCGCCAAAACCTGACACGCAGGTTGATCTGTCACAGCGATAACAACTCTGTCGCAAGAATCCCTTCCCGGGAAACCCGAAAGTTCGCTAGTGACTCCCGTTCGCCAACGTTCGCTCCAGCCCTCAAAGCAACTCGGCTTTCTTGTCGAACTCACTCGCTCTGCCTTCTTTTTCTCCTCCTCCTCTTCGTCGTCGTCCGGTTTCGGTTTCATTGAAAACATTAACTTTTTTACCTTTTGAAATAGTAACCTCTACTTCCCTTAAACGAAAACAATAATAGTACATGGAATCAAAAATGTTTTCAGTGGATGAAAACCACAACAACAGAAGAGACGAATCCATAACAATATATACACACACACACACACACACACACACACACACACACACACACACACACACACACACACACACGTCACCAGTCACCACGTAAGTGATTAGGTCCGTGGGTTTGATTCCCGGGTTGAGTCAAAAAGTTTTCACACCAGCCCCACACAGGAATTAACTTCCTGTTTATTAAATTGCTAGATGAGTTCATCTTCAATGCACTTTCCAACACTTACATACATATACATGCACTCACATTCGGGGTCTGCCTAGCAGGCACATAAGACATCAGCCATTATAAAGCTTGCAGTATTAAGTGTGGAAAATTTCTGAGGAGATTCCGTTGGCTCAATGGTGCAGTGGGCTGTCATCGCGAAGGTGATGGAGGTCCCTGTTTCGAGTCACGGGTTGAGTGAGAATTTTTTCACACCAGCCCCACGCAGGAATTTACCTCCTGTTTATTAAAATATATATATACACTACATGGCCAAAAGTATGTGGACAATCGAACATCACACCCGTATGTGCTTGTCGAACATCTCATTCCAAAATAATGGGCATTAATATGGAGTTGGCCCCCCCTTGCTGCGATAACAGCCTCCACTCTTCTGGGAAGGCTTTTTTTGTATACTGAATCGAGGCTCGTTAAAGAGCTAACATTTATTTCACAAACAAATCAACCAGACAAACAAAACATACAAAAAGAGGGAGCGGAAGACAAGATGGGAGAGGAGGGGAAGCACACAAACACAACACCTGAGAGCAGGGGAAAGCGCGGGAGGGAGAGGGCCTGGGGGGAGGAGGCATGGGAAGGGGGGGGGGGGAGAGGTGTAAAACACAAGGAGACCAAGGACTTCCAGGACAGAAGTTGGTATTTCAAAAAGTGTAGATTTGGGGTGAAATTAGCAGGGTAGAAAAGATCAAGGTTTTTGATGGGGGAAAATAAGAGATGGTGGTGAACAGCTGTTTTAAAGACCTGGAGGGTGGAGTGGGATTGAAGAGAGTGAGGGAGTTTGTTCCAGAGGTGGGAGAAAAGAGGAACGAAGGAGTGACTTCCACTAGAAGTTCCAACTTCCACTTCCACTTCCACTTCCACAACTTCCACTTCCAACTTCCACTAGAAGTTGGAACATTGCTGCAGGGATTTCCTTCCATTCAGCCACAAGACCATCAGTGAGGTCAGGCACTGATGTTAGGCGATCAGGCCTGGCTCACAGTCAGCCTTCCAATTCATCCCAAAGGTGTTTGATGGGGTTGAGGTTAGGGCTCTGTGCAGACCAGTCAAGTTCTTCCACACCGATCTGAACAAAACATTTCTGTATGGACTTTGCTTTGTGCATGGGGGCATCGTCATGCTGAAACAGGAAAGGGCCTTCCCCAAATTGTTGCCACAAAGTTGGAAGCACAAATTCGTCTAGATTCTAGAATGTCATTGTATGCTGTAGCATTAAGATTTCCCTTCACTGGAACTAAGCGGCCTAGCCCGAACCATGAAAAACAGCCCCAGAACATTATTCTTCCTCCACCAAACTTTACAGTTGGCACTATGCATTCGGGCAGGCAGCATTCTCCTGGCATCCACCAAACCCGGATTCGTCCGTCGGACTGCCAGATGGTGAAGCGCAATTCATCACTCCAGAGGACGAGTTTCCACTGCTCCAGAGACCAATGGCAGCGAGCTTTACACCACTCCAGCTGATGCTTGGCATTGCACATGGTGATCTTAGGCTTGTGTGAGGCTCCTCGGCCATGGAAACCCATTTCATGAAGCTCCCGACAAACAGTTTTGCTTACGTTGCTTCCAGAGGCAGTTTGGAACTCGTTAGTGAGTGTTGCAACTGAGGACAGATTATTTTTATGCGCTACATGCTTCAGCACACGGCGGTCCCATTCTGTGAGCTTGTGTGGCCTACCAGTTTGTGGCTGAGCTGTTGTTTCTCCTAGACGCTTCCACTTCACAATAACAGCACTTAGAGTTGACCGGGGCAGCTCTAGCAGGGCAGAAATTAGACGAACTGACCTGTTGGAAAGGTGGCATCCGATGACGGTGCCACGTTGAATGTCACTGAGCTCTTCAGTGCAGCCCATTCTACTGCCAATGTTTGTCTATGGAGATTGAATGGCTGTGTACTTGAATTTATATATACCTGTCAGCAATGGATGTGGCTGAAACAGTCGAATCCATTAATTGGAAGGGGTGTCCGCATACTTTTGGCCATGTAGTGTGTGTGTGTGTGTGTGTGTGTGTGTGTGTGTGTGTGTGTGTGTGTGCGTATATATATATATATATATATATATATATATATATATATATATATATATATATATATATATATATATACATATATAAATAATAATATATATATGATAATATATAATTATATATATATATATATATATATATACGTATATATATATATATATATATATAATATATATATATATATATATATATATATATATATATATATATATATATATATATATATATATATATACAGTATATATATATATATATATATATATATATATATATATATATATATATATATATATACTGTATATATATATATATATATATATATATATATATAATAATATATATATATATGTATATATATAATAATATATATATAATAATATATATATATATTGTATATATATATGTATATATGTAATGTATATATATATATATATATATATATATATATATATATATATATATATATATATATATATATATATATATATATATGTATATATATATATATATATATATATATATATATATATATATATATATATATATATATATATATATATATATATACTGTATATATATATATATATATATATATATATATATATATATATATATATATATATATATATATATATATATATATATATATATATATATATATATATATACATATATATATATATATATATACATATATATATATATATATATATATACAGTCACGTGAAAAAGTAAGTACACCCCATGTAAAGTTCTGACTTTTTCAACATACAGCTATTTGATCTTCATTTCAACAATATTGATAGATAAAGGTGATATAATATAACAAATATCATGAAACATTTACATTTTGTAGTCCATTGTATAATTTAAATAAACATAAATGCAAATTTCGCATGTGGAAAAAGTAAGTACACCCCTACATTTATCACTACTTCAAATACCTAAAATTAGAATCAGGTGCACCACCTCAGGTGCAAATGATTAGAACATCATTAGAGAGGATCTTGGAGGAAGCTGTCTTATTTAACCCTCAGACATTTCGTTTGGTTTGCTAATTGTTGTTGAAGTGTGCAGCGTCACCATGCCTAGATCAAAAGAGATCTCTGAGGCCTTCAGAAAGAAGGTTGTAGATGCCTACGAGTCTGGGAAGAGATTTAAAAAGATTTCCAAACAATTTGAAATCAATCATTCGACTATCCGGAAGATCATCTACAAGTGTAGAAGATTCCAAACAACTGCCAACTTGTTCAGGCCAGGCCGCCCCAGCAAGTTCAGCCCGAGAGCAGACCGCAAGATGCTGAAAGAAGTCTCTAAGAACCCCAAAATGTCATCACTGGACCTACAGGTAGCTCTTGCCACTGTTGATGTCAAAGTGCACGAGTCTACCATTAGAAAGAGCTGCACAAATTTGATCTACATGTGAGGTGTGCCAGGAGGAAACCTTTGCTGTCCAGAAAGAACATCAGGGCAAGACTAAAGTTTGCCAATGAACACCTAGGCAAAGACCAGCACTTCTGGAACAATGTGCTCTGGACAGATGAGTCAAAGGTAGACCTATTTGGCCACAGCACCAGAAGACATGTTTGGCGAAAACCAAAGACAGCATTTGACCACAAGAACCTGATACCAACTGTAAAGCATGGTGGTGGAAATATTATGGTTTGGGGTAGCCTTGCTGCATCAGGGCCTGGGAAGCTCACCATCACAGAATCACTATGAATTCTTCATTGTACCAGAGGGTGCTTGAGGATAATGTGACGCCATCTGTCGGAAAGTTGAAGCTCAACCGAAGGTGGAACTTGCAACATGACAATGACCCTAAACATACCAGTAAATCCACCAAGGATTGGCTGAAAAGAAAGAAATGGAGGGTTCTGGAATGGCCAAGTCAAAGCCCGGATCTAAATCCCATCGAGATGTTGTGGGTGGATTTGAAACGAGCTGTGCATGCAAGAAACCCCTCAAACATCGCACAGCTGAAAGAATTCTGCATGGAGGAGTGGGCAAAAATTTCTCCCAGTCGATGTCTGGGACTGGTCGACAGTTATAAGAAACGCCTACTTGAGGTTGTTTCTGCCAAAGGGGGCAATACCACCTATTAGACTTAGAGCCAAGGATGTACTTACTTTTTCCACATGCGGAATTTGCATTTATGTTTATTTAAATTATACAATGGACTACAAAATGTAAATGTTTCATGATATTTGTTATATTATATTGAAGGAGCTCGGGCTCCCACGTCGATCGGAAGAATGGACGCGACAAAAATCTGGAATTCGTCCGAGTTGCTTTATTCAAACAAAACACTCAGGTACTCTGAAAAGCCCGTTTATCGGGCAGCAATATATATACACACATTATCCCAGAGCGTTTGCCCAGGAAAGGCGAGAGGGGGCGTGGCCGAGCGTCCTGGCTGCGGCCTGGCAAGTTGAGCGCGGGCCTGCCCGGGCGTCCTGGACGAGCCCGGCATGGTGATCGCTCCGCGTCCTTGATAGGTGTAAGGCGATTGTGAAAACCCAGCGGTAGCCGCTACACACGTCCCCCCAGAATCGACTTGCACCGGCAGGGTCAATTTGAGGGGGACCCTGATGACCCGGCCGAAGCGACCCCTGGCGGGTCGTGCGGTGGGGGGGGGGCCGGTGTGGTGGTGGGCGGTCGAGTGGGGGGCACCGTGGACAGCGGGCGGCCTCGCCGCGGCAGAAGGGCCACCCGTGGTGGTTGGTCGACGTCCACGTGCGCCGGCATGAGGCGGTCCACCGCAATCCGGTCCGACCTGCCGCCGATGTCGATGACGAACGACTTGTCGTCCCGTCGCAGGACCCGGAAGGGCCCGTCGTACGGCGGCCGGAGTGGCCCCCGATGCGTGTCGTGACGCACAAAAACATACTCTGCTGTGCGAAGTGCTGGGGGGACGTAGGACTGGGGGTCACCGTGGTGGGATGTTGGCACGGGGGCAAACCGTCGGGCGGCCTCCTGGAGGTCCGAGCGCTGGTGAGCTGCGGACCAGGGACTGGTAGCGTCGGGCACGAATTCGCCCGGGACGCGTAGCGCCTGGCCGTAGACAAGCTCGGCGGTGGATGCCTGGAGGTCCTCCTTAGGGGCCGTGCGGAGGCCCAAAAGGACCCACGGCAGCCGGTCGGCCCAACCGCCGTCTTGAAGGCCGGCCATGAGCGTGGCCTTCATGGAGCGGTGGAATCGCTCGCACAACCCGTTTGCTTGGGGGTGGTAGGCCGTAGTACGGTGGAGCTTGACCCCCAGGTTGCGGGCGACCGCGGCCCACAGCTCGGAGGTGAACTTTGGTCCGCTGTCTGACGAGATGTCCGCCGGTGCGCCGAAGCGGGCGACCCAGGTGGCGATGAAAGCCTGCGCCACGTCGGCGGTGGTGGTGGAGACGAGGGGAACGGCCTCCGGCCACCTGGTGGTCCTGTCCACCATGGTGAGCAGGTGTGTGAACCCCCGTGATGGGGGGAGGGGGCCCACCAGATCCACGTTGACGTGGTCGAAACGTCGTTCGGGCATGGTGAAAGGTGCCAGCGGGGCCTGGGTGTGTCGGTGGACCTTGGCCCGTTGGCAGGCTGTGCAGGTGCTGGTCCAATCGCGGACGTCCCGACAAAGGCCGTGCCAGACGAATCGCGCCGACACCAGCTTCTGGGAAGCTTTCCGGCCCGGGTGGGAAAGGCCGTGGAGGGAGGCGAAGATGCGGCGTTGCCAGGTGACGGGCAGGGATGGGGTGAGGCTGGCCTTGGGAGACGTCGCAGAGCAGGACAGTGTCCGCGAAGGGGATGTCGGCCAGGCGGAGGCCCGTGTCCGCCGCCCGGAGGGCTTGCACCCTGGTGTTGGTGGTTTGGTCCGCCGCCATAAGCTCGAAGTCCACGCCCAGGTGGACCGCGTTCGCGCTGGCCCGGGAAAGACAGTCGGCCACGGCGTTGTTTTTGCCGGCGACGTGCCGGATGTCCGTGGTAAACTCTGACACGGCGGAGAGGTGGCGCTGTTGGCGGGCCGACCATGGCTCTGTGACCTTGGCCATTGCGTAAACCAACGGCTTGTGGTCGACAAACGCCGTGAAATGTCGGCCCTCCAGGAGGTGGCGGAAATGGCGGACGGCCAGGTGTAGACCGAGGAGCTCACGGTCAAACGTGCTGTATTTGAGCTCGTTCGGCCGGAGCTGCCGGCTGAAAAAAGTGAGTGGCTGCCAAACCCCGTTCACCCATTGCTCATGTACGGCGCCCACCGCGTAGTCGGAGGCATCCGTGGTGAGGGCGATGGGAGCGTTGAGCACCGGGTGAGCGAGCAGTGTTGCGTCGGCGAGGGCCTGCTTTGAGCTTTGGAAGGCCGCGTCCATTGCTGCGGACCAGGCGATGTCGTGCTTGGCCGGCTTGCCCCGGAGGGCTTCGTAGAGGGGCCGCATGAGTTGAGCAGCACGGGGCACGAAGCGGTGATAAAAATTCACCATTCCCAGGAATTCCTGCAGGGCCTTTATGGTGCGGGGACGCGGGAACGTGGTGATGGCCTCGACCTTGGTTGGCAGCGGCACGGCCCCGTTCTTGGTGATGTGGTGGCCCAAATAATCAATGGCCGTCGTGCCGAAGTGGCATTTGGCCGGGTTGACGATGAGGCCGTGCTCGCTGAGGCGCCCGAACAGTGTTCGGAGGTGGAGGAGGTGCTCGGCCCGGGACGTGCTGGCGACGAGGATGTCGTCCAGGAAAACGAAAAGGAACGGCAGGTCATGCAGCACGCCGTCCATCAAGCGCTGGAACGCCTGAGCCGCATTCTTGAGACCAAATGGCATCCGTAAGAATTCGAATAAGCCGAACGGCGTGATGACTGCCGTTTTAGGGACGTCGGCCGCCCTGACAGGTACCTGGTGATATCCCCGTATGAGATCAATTTTCGAAAAAATGACCCGTCCCGCCAGACGGCGGAGAAGTCTTCGATGTGCAGGATCGGATACCTGTCGGGGGTGGTAGCGTCGTTAAGGCGGCGGTAGTCGCCACATGGGCGCCAGCCGCCCCCTGGCTTTGGGACGATGTGTAGTGGCAAAGCCCACGCGCTATCGGAGCGCCGCACGATGCCGAGGTGTTCTAAAGCGTCGAACTCGGCTTTGGCCATGGCGAGCTTGGCTGGGTCGAGGCGGCGGGCTCTGGCGTAGACCGGCGGGCCCGTGGTTGGTATGTGGTGCTCGATCCCATGCCGTACTGCGACGGCCGAAAACGTCGGCCGCGTGAGGGCCGGGAACTCCATGAGCAGGCGAGCAAACTCGTTCGCCGCCGGGAGGGCGCATGCCAGCTCGGTCGGCGCGGAGCTGCTCAATGTGCATACCAGGGAGCTGAAGGTTTCGGCGTTGACTAAACGACGCCGTTGGACGTCCACCAGCAGTCCGTGTGCGCAGAGGAAGTCGGCGCCTAGCAGACCCATGGGCATGTTTGCGGTTACAAACATCCAAGCAAAACTGCCTGTCCTGGTCAGAGGCGGGTATGACGCTCAGTTGGGCGCCGGTGTCGCACAGGAAGCGCCGTCCGGACGCTTTATCCGTGATGAACAGTAAGTTGCCCGTGTGGCCGGCGCTCATGGCTGGTAATGAACGCCGGCCCGGCCGTTTCCCGGCCTGCCGAAGGTGCACGGGGGTCGGCATGTCCGGGCCTTCTGTCCGAACCTGGCATGATAGTAACACCACGCTTGGTCAGGTGGAGGCCCCGGTCGTCATGCTGGAGGTGGTCGGCTCGGTGTAGCGGCCGCCAATTGCGTCGGCAGTTCGGTCGTCGACCGTGCCGGGTGCTCGGGCGCCATGGGTGTTGCATCGGACGGCGGTGGGCCCCAGGTCGCTGCTGCGATGCGCTGGCCTGCGGCGGAGATCTTGTCGGCTTCCCTGGCAAGGGCACGGGGAGCCGTGATCATCGTGCTTGCCAGGGCGAGGCGTACCGGGCTAGGCAGCTGACGGAGGAACAGCTCCCGGAACAGGAATGCCGGAGAGTGCTCGCCGAGCAGCGAAAGCATGTAGTCCATTCGCTCGGAAGGGCGCGTGTCGCCGAGCTCGGGCAGGTCGAGCAGGCACCGTGCGCGTTCCGCCGATGGGAGGGCGAAAGCGTCGAGGAGGAGCTTTTTAATCGCGCCGTATTTGTCAGCGGCTGGCGGGCTCTCGAGGAGGCTCAGGGCGCAGGCCGCGGTGGCTGAACCGAGCGCTGCTACCACATGGTGGAAGCGGGTGTCGTCGGCCGTGATGCCTCGCAGGGCGAACAGGGAGTCCGCCTGTGCGAACCAAACCGCCGCGTGAGCCTCCCAGAAGGTAGGCAGTTTAAGGGCCACTGCCGTGTCCATGTCGGTAGGTCACCAATGAAGGAGCTCGGGCTCCCACGTCGATCGGAAGAATGGACGCGACAAAAAGCTGGAATTCGTCCGAGTTGCTTTATTCAAACAAAACACTCAGGTACTCTGAAAAGCCCGTTTATCGGGCAGCAATATATATACACACATTATCCCGGAGCATTTGCCCAGGAAAGGCGAGAGGGGCGTGGCCGAGCGTCCTGGCTGCGGCCTGGCAAGTTGAGGGCGAGCCTGCCCGGGCGTCCTGGACGAGCCCGGCATGGTGATCGCTCCGCGTCCTTGATAGGTGCAAGGCGATTGTGAAAACCCAGCGGTAGCCGCTACAATATCACCTTTATCTATCAATATTGTTGAAATGAAGGTCAAATAGCTGCATGTTGAAATATGTTGAAAAAGTCAAAACTTTACATGGGGTGTACCCACCTTTTCACGTGACTGTATGTATGTATGTATGTATGTATGTATATATATATATATATGTCGGATTGAGACTTAGAACTTGGGACTCAGAAGACTCAGAGAAAAGGAGCAACGGATATATTTATTAGAACTCGATTACACAAGCTTGCGGACAGCAAGATGTCGCAGAAGGTTCACATGAAATGACCAACACTACAACAAGATGCTCTGAAATAATTCGATTTAAACTTGCTTTATATAAGGAATATCGGGTGTGGTTTTTAGCTCACAAGATACAGAGACAGAATGGGCTCATTGGCCCTCCCACCATAGTCCCATCCTGTTGTTCAGTTAGTTAGAGGAAGCTCATCAAGGCCACTCATAGTTTAACTCAGATAAGGAGATGGTCAGCCATATGTGGCAACATGTTTACAACTTTCTGTATAGAAACCTTGGTTGGGAAAGTACAAAAGGAGGGGACACTCGTAAATGTGTCAGCCCACAGGATATTGGCAAAGTCTAGAGGAAGGCTGAGAGATAACAGCTGCCACCAAGGCCAGGGAAGGGGAACAAGAGATTGTGTGTGCCCACACAGGCCAAGAGCTCACAAGCACAGAACTCCTTATTAGGATATTACACATCCTCAATGCACAAGAAAGGACTAAGTATTATAAAAGAGTACAGCAATCAGTCAAAACAAAACATATAATTGGTTATACTTGGTAATTGGTAAAGCAGCAAGGATATACAAAGGGGGAGGGGCATTACAGCTCCCTACATACCGCCCTTTTGGATCTAAGATACAAAGTTATCTACGAGCCAATCAAAGGCCTTTATTTCAAACAAAGCAGAAACAAAACCGATCAGGAAAGTCATTCAACATATCACGCGAAGGCAGCCCAGTAAGCATGTCCCGTACCCAAAGCACCACACATACTCAGTAGGATGATTCGCGTCTGTATGTGAGTATGCAATGTAAATCCGTAAAAGCGGGGTGATCAAATGGCATAAAAAATCCTCCAAGAGAGGTGAGATAGACAGTGTAAAGGGTTCACTAAACGTACCACGCGAATGCAGCCCAGTGAGCATGTCCCGTACCCAGTACCGCACATCGCACTCAGCAGGATGATCCGCGGGTGTGTGGGTGTAAGTGGGTGTAAGTGGGTGTATGATGTAAGTCAGGTGTAGATGGGTGTATGAGGTGAGACCGTAGAGGCATGAAGATCGAATAGCGCGTCAAATCCACAACGAAGACCTCTGGTTCCACCGGGGTCCACACCCAGGAAGATCTCCCGACCCACCCTTGGAGCACAGAGGTGCGGCCAGGACTCCTCCCCAACTGGAGCTCGCCCAGGCTTCCCCAGGTGAAATCCTTGTAGATCTTCAGCGCTCAATTGATATTCATGTTCATGAGGTCTCTTACATGCTGGTGATCTGGGGAAGACACAACATCGTCAGTATCAGGTGGCTCAAACCTATGGCCATAAAATAAAGCATAACGGTCCAAAGGAGGGAGAGCGACTTCCTTTGGGTCAAAGTCGAGATCGTCCGAGGCGATGCTGCTTGCATCGCTGCTATTCCTGGACGAATTCGTCAGATCGTCAGATCAGATCGTCTGAAAACAATCAGACTCGGAACTCAGAGTATCTCCACGATCGAGTTCCTCTCCATCCGGGCTTGGGTTTGCAGCTGGGTCCAAATCCCGGACTGGGTCAGAGGCGTTTGACTCACTGTGAGCTTGTGAGACATAAAGGTGAGCTCGTGAAACATAAAGAGGCAAGGCCTGCATTGAGACATAAACATCAGTCGGGGACCCTTGCAAGTGGCCCACATCATCATTGGTAACATCATCAGTAACATTATTCTCAGGTGGCGTAGGCCTGCGGCGACGGTGGCCAGCAACAGCCATAGTCTCTCTCTCATGCACAGATTTATCCCATCTCGTCTTCAGTTGTCATACCCTTCCTCCCGTCCATGGTACACGGAATCTTGTGGTGAGGCTGTTGCCCAGAAACAACTTGCCTTCGTCTCCTGGAAAGCAAATCCAACGGAAGGAAATCTCATTTCCTTTCACAAAGCCCGAAACAAGTGTGTGTCCACCCTCAGGAGAGCCAGGAAACAATATCTCTCCGTTCTCAAGACCGAACTCTCTTATCTGTCTCCCTCTTCCAAATCCTGGTGGCGTCTGGTCAAATCCGTTTCTGGTGTTTGTTCCCCCTCCATCCCCTCCCTTACCTCAAACGGCTACACAGCTGACTCCGCACGTGAAAAAGCTGAATGCCTCAACTCTGTGTTTGCCTCTAAATCTTGTGTCCCAAACCCATCCCTCTCTGTACCCACCATACCCAGTCGTACCCTGCTGCTCCTGGACTCCGTGTCCTTTCCTCCTGACAAGGTGGAAAAGTTTCTGTCAACCCTCGACTCTGATTCTGCAACTGGACCCGACGGCATCAGCCCACGGGTCCTAAAATCCTGCTCTGCTGCTCTATCTCACCCTCTCTCTGTTCTCTTCACCCTCTCTTTTGCTCAAGGTCAACTGCCATCTGCTTGGAAATCAGCCAACATCACCGCTTTGCACAAAAAAGGTGCAAAAACAGATCCTAGCAACTACAGACCAATCAGCCTTCTCCCAATTATCAGCAAAGTCATGGAATCCATCATTGCTTCTGATATGAAATATTTCCTCTTCTCCAATGGCTTGATCTCTGATCATCAATTTGGTTTCAGACCAGGTCACTCTACTCTGGACATGCTGCTTCTGCTGTCTCAACAATGGATGGAGGTCCTCAATGCCAAACAGGAAATTAGAGCTGTCTCCCTCGACATATCACGTGCCTTCGACACGGTCTGGCACCCCGCTCTGCTCACCAAACTCTCCTCCTTTGGTATCCATGGAAATCTCCACGCATGGCTGGCGGACTTCCTCTCTAGTCGTCGTCAACGTGTGGCCCTGAATGGGTTTCTCTCATCTCCTCTTCCTGTTCAGGCTGGAGTTCCCCAAGGCAGTGTTCTGGGCCCCGTGCTTTTTCTGGTCTTCATCAATGATCTCTCTGACTCTCTCGAAAATCCTCTCTATCTCTTTGCTGATGACTCCACTCTCTGCCGCTCCATTCCTCTTCCCTCAGATCGGCAGTCTGCTGCCTCCTCACTCTCTGAAGACCTGGACAAAATCACAGACTGGTCAAACAAGTGGAACATGTCTTTCAATCCTGACAAATCTCACACTCTTACTATGTCTCTCCGAAAAGATCGACTGGACAACCCTCCCATCTACTTTCTCAACAATCCTCTCCAAGAAGTTCTGTCGCTCAAGATTTTGGGTCTCACTATCTGCCATGATCTTTCTTGGGAAAACCACATTTCCAAGCTGGCCTCCAAAGCCAGTCGCCGACTGGGCATCCTCCGTCGTGCGAAGTCCTTCCTCGGCACACCTGAGCTCCTCACCACATACAAGGCTTTCATCCGCAGCTCAATGGAATACTGTTCTCCCCTATGGGCCGGTGCTCCTGCCTCACACCTAGCTCGGCTTCACGCTGTTGAAACCAAAGCTTTCAGAATTATTGGAATCTCCCGCGATGAAGCTATCTCTGAGGGCCTTTCACTCACTCACCGCAGGCAGGTAGGTGGTCTTTCTGTCTTCTACCGACTCCTCTCCGGCCTTGCACCCCCAGCTCTCTCTGTGCTCTGTCCCCCAAATATTCCTACAGGTCGCACAAGATCTGCCAGCAACCCTCTGATGGTTAAACTGCCGAAATCTCGGCTCTCCGCTCACCTTCACTCTTTCATTCCTCTTTTCTCCCGCCTCTGGAACAAACTCCCTCACTCCCTTCAATCCCACTCCTCCCTCCAGGTCTTTAAAACAGCCGTTCACCACCATCTCTTATCTTCCCCCATCCAAAACCTTGATCTTTTCTACCCCCGCTAATTCACCCCAGATCCACCTTGTTTGAAATTCCAACTTCTTTCCTGGAAGTCCTGGCAGTGTCCATATGTTTTATACCTCTCCCACTGCCCCCTTCCCACGCCCCCCCCCCCCCAAAGCCCTCGCCCTCTCTCAGATCTCTCGATGTCTCCATGTCTCTCGGTCCCTGCTCTCAAATGTTGTGTTTGTGTCCTTCCCCCTCTCTCCCCATCTTGTCTACCGCTCCCTATGTTATATGTTATATGTTTTATGTGTCGGTTTGTCTTTCTGTGTGATTAATGTTCGCTCTTTCACGAGCCTCGATATTGTATACAAAAAAAAAAAAAAAAAAAAAAAAAAAAAAAAGCCTTACACATCGAGAAAAACTGAGAGGAGTCCCTTAGGAACTCGTTGACGTCTGCATGCGACGTGTTGGGGCCCAGAGTAATCGGCCTCCTGGCAGCCTGAAATGCTTTGAGGTCCGCAAAAGTGTAATCAACATCATTATCGGTAATATCAACAATGGAAGAACAATCTTCGGAAGCGGAGATCTCATTGTCGCGGCCCAGTGGCTCGTTCGGGTCGTCGTTCCAGGATCCGCGGTCTGCAGTCACGTCGACGGCCGGTGTGTCATCTGGACCCGCGATCAGCTTATCGAGCATCACCATGGCCTTTTCTGTTGTCGTCTTCAGTGTCCATCCTGTGGAAAACTTTCTCACACACGCAAGGACTAAAGCCTTGATTATTACACAACTGACCACGATTCCAAGGACTATTGCCAAGGCGGTCAGTACCCACTTTACTATTGTACCTGTCCACCCTTTGAACCAGTCGGTAAGCCACTGGTGGGAGGCTTCCCGATCCATTCGATCCCTTGTCAATATATGAGCACTGTCCCTTAACCTTATAATAGCAGCACTGACCCCCTGTGAGGGATCAGGAATAAAAGTGCAACATCTACCCTCAATTATCCCACATACCCCTCCTCGTTCTGCCAATAGCATATCTAACGCAACCCTATTTTGCATAACCATTGTACGCAGGTGGACAACTGTGTCCAACATTTCGTCATGTGCTGTAGCGGTGGCGTTGGCCACACTTTCTAAGATTAACGCAATTTTGTCAATGCGGTAACTGCTCATGACCGTCCCAGCCCATGGGAAGAAGAAACTAACGGCCTTCTCCCAATCAGCGCCGTGTAAGGTGGTGGTGCCGTCGTCGTGCCAATAGGTGCTTCGTTGTGTCCTTATGAGTGCAGGGGTATTATGCAAGTGTTGTCGCATTTCCATTTCTGGGAAAACTGATCCTAAATAGCAAATTCCTCCCCAATTATCAGGTAAATATGGGTAAGCTTTGTTCCCGCATACAAACATGGTCCCGTGTGGAGCCACTAAATGAGTGGTCATGCAAGTGCGACGGTCTGAGATAGTGTTTGTTCCGTTTTCCCCTTCCCATGCCAACTGGAGGTGTGTGAGGTTATGTAAGGGCGAACTTGTAACATTTACTAACAGCATGTGTTTCCCTTCCCTAGGGTCCGCGAAGAGGGTATCTCTACACACGGATTTACCTACCATTATTTGGCCCTTTCCTTCTAAGCAGAGGGCCCCCTTTGCCGGCTTAACCCAAACCGGCGCCGGACGTTCCTCAAAGTGGCGGGACTGGATGGGGGGGCGAGTACTGGAAAACTCGTTTACACGCGGTTCCGTCAGAACCTTGGCTTGTCAGGGTTGTACTAAGGCATTTGGTGTCTAGTGGCTTCGAGCACAAATCATTGAGTGATAGGGGTAACACTACCATTGGTATTCCTGCTGTGCTGGTGCGGGGAAGGTGCATACACATCCAACACCGTGTCCTATTCTGTAATGTGGCCATATGCCGTGCGACCTTCCAGTATGTGTTCTCCTCTGGCTTCCTTCTTACTTCCTGGGCAGGCGGGGTTTTAATGACGTAAGCGGCGCAACTAGGTCGTAAGTAGGGTGCAGTTCCATTTGGGATTGTCGTGCGAGGGGGCCATATTCCACATTCAAGTATCATTGTTGTATCCGGACCAATGGGGGTATAATGCAACATGAGGGTAGTATTCTCAATGCCCTTGCCCCATCGATATCCTGGGGCATATCGGCTGCTTATGTCCCCATATGTTCCATTTTCCACTTTCCTAACCTTAGTCAGGACTAGGCGTGGTCTTGTCATGCGTGCCTGTGGTGTCTTATTGTGTACCACTATAGCTTCCACCCATCTTACAGATAACCACTTAAAGCTCGTTTCCAAGTTACAGCAATTCACCGCTATTTTGTCTCCCTAGCGAGCCGTTATATACTTGACGGGGTAGAGGGGAAATGCTGAATAGTTGTCGGGTCCTGGGTACTTGGGGAGGTCCTTTCTCGGTAGCTCAAAGTGCAAGAGCCTATCTTTGGCAGGGGGTTTGCGGCAGCTGCCCAGAATTCCCATCATCATGACCGTCATCGCCGCCCTTAGGAGACTGTGGTGCCCTAGACGGTGCATTGTCTTCAGCAGTGTGAGCTGCGGTGTCTTGTGTGACTTGTGGTGCGGGAATGGACAACTTACAATGGGTGGCGTGGATCCACGAAGGTTTACCCTCGCAGAAGACTGCCGTCGGTGTGACCAGTAGCACCTGGAATGGTCCCTTCCACCGTGGCTCCAAAGCAGCCTTGCGGGTGAAATGCTTTACGAGCACCCAGTCGCCGGCCTGGAAGTCGTGGATGGCGTGGCCTATTGGTTCAGGCAGCGCCTCTCGTACTCGAGCATGGATGCTGCGTGCCACATTGGACAAGCCTATGCAAAATCTCAAAAGCATGTCATCCATTACTGGCAAAGCAAGGGTGGACATGTCCGTTGGTGCTGAAACGGGCAAGCTCATAGGTCGTCCCATTAATATTTCGTGGGGGGAAAGGCCCGTAGTGCGACCCGGGGTGGAACGGATGCTCATCAACGCAAGCGGGAGAGCCTCTGGCCACCTCAAGCCTGTGTCTGCGCAAAGTTTCGCTAGTTTATTCTTTAAAGTCTTATTCGTTCGTTCCACAAGTCCCGATGACTGTGGGTGGTAAACGCAATGGAAGGATTGTTTAACGCCCAACGCCTTCAGGATGCCCTTGACCACCTGCGCCGTGAAATGGCCCCCTTGATCTGACGAGATTATCTGGGGAATGCCAAATCTGCACATAAAATCCCTTACGAGGCGCTTCGCTACTGTCGGTGCATCGGACTTGACGCATGGGTAGGCTTCGACCCATTTGGTGAACGTATCTACGATTACCAACACATAGCGAAACGACATGCTTGGTTCCAATTCTGTAAAATCGAACTCGATAGTTGCGAACGGCCCACTAGGCGGGGGCCGTCCCCCGTCATGTGCATGTCTCGGCGGCGCCCCTCTATTGTGTTGCTGGCAGACCACGCACGATCGGCACACTTCGGATACAATCCGTGACAGTCCTGGCGCTGCCCAAGTGTAGTTTATCTGTCCCATCACCCCCCTCTGGCACACATGACCATTCTGATGAGCCATGTGTGCCAGCCAAGGCAGTAAGGCCTGGGGTGCTATAGGTTTCTCGTCAAGGGTCCATATTTCTCCTGGCCCGAGGCGTATCGCCCCTCGCTTGAGCCAGTCCTCGTGTTCGGCCGTCGGTGCAGCGTTCTGCAAATTTATGATATCGTCCTTAGTTGGTGTGGCGGGTGGTCCCACAGTCGGTATATCAGCAATCTGTGCGGATGTCGCCTTTGCTCGTGTCACCATCGGCATGTTGCGTTCTATCTGTTGGTTGGCGGCCTTTCCTGCCGCCTCGTCCGCCCTTGCATTGCCCCGGGCAACGTCAGTGTCCGCCCTTTGGTGGCCACGACATTTAATTACCGCGATAGCGCGGGGAAGTAAAATACTTCGGAGGAGCCCTTCTACGAACGCGCCATTCTTTATCACTGAACCGGCAGATGTGAGAAAACCTCTCATCTTCCAGATGGCTCCTTTATCGTGGACTACGCCGTGAGCGTAGGCCGAATCTGTGTAAATGTTGATGGCAAGGCCTTCCGCCAAGCTGCACGCTCTGGTCAAGGCGCACAGCTCCGCCTGCTGTGCGGAAAATGTAGGTGGAAGACGCCCGCTTTCCACCGTTTCGCTATCCGAGCACACGGCGTACTCGGACAACAGGGACCCGTCCCATGCGCGCCTAGCTGATCCATCGACATAATATGTACAATCGGGGTATTCTAGGGGATTGTCCTTTAAATCCGATCGCACCGTGGAGACTAGCTGCACCACGTCGGCGCACACATGGGGTTCGCCCTCCTCAGGGGTGGGCATCAGTGAGGCTGGGTTGAGTGTCGTGCAGCGTTCGATCGTGATGTTGGCTGCAGTGATCAGTGCGGATTCGTATTGCATTAATCTAGTGTTAGACAGATGCTGTGTGCTTCGCTGTAACAACAGCGAAGTGACGCAATGCGGTACCCGTAGCGTTACTGGGTGTCCCATAACGATGTCCGCTGTTCTTTCTACTGCGTACCTGGCCGCTGCCACGGCTTGCAGGCACACCGGAAACCCTCGTTCGACCGGGTCTAACTTTTTACTAAAGTAGGCCACCGGCCGCTCCTTATCCCCATGGGTCTGTGTCAAGACTGACTGGGCGAAACCTCCCACGGCGTGAGTGTAAAGGGTAAATGGTTTCGCATAATCCGGGAGTCCTAATGACGGTGCCGTGACCAACGCCTGTTTCAGCCCGTCAAAACATCGCCTCAATTCCTCCGTCCATACCAATTCGTCCGAGGCGCTTGATTTGGTCGCCTCGTATAGTGGCTTAGCCAGCAGCGCAAAATCAAGTATCCAAGTGCGGCAATATCCCGTCATACCTAGGAAGCGCAGCAGTTGCCGTTGCGAGCGAGGGCGAGGCAGCTCCATGATAGCGGTCACCCGTCCAGCATCCAATTCTCGTTTTCCGTGCGAAATGGCGTGTCCCAAGTAAGTTACAACCTGCCGCACAAACTGAAGTTTTGGTCTGCCTACTTTGTGGCCTTTGGCCGCCAAGGCCTTTAATAGGGCCAAGGAATCCATTTCGCACGCCTCCTTTGAAGGGGAGCAAATCAACAAATCGTCAACGTATTGCAGCAACACTGACCCTCCCTTTAATTCCACATCCGCCAGGTCGCGGTGTAGCGCCCGGGAAAACAGAGTGGGGCTATCTGAAAACCCCTGAGGTAGTACTGTCCAAGTATACTGGCGCCCCCTATGGGTGAAAGCGAACAAGTATTGTGACTCAGGCGCGATGGGCACAGAGAAAAACGCAGAACAAAGGTCGATAACTGTGAAGTATGTTGCGTCCGGCGGGATTGACATCATGAGGGTTTCTCCGTTTGGAACTAGTGGGTGTATGCCCTGTATCACCTTGTTCACCTCCCTTAAATCCTGTACAAACCTCCATTTGTCCTTCGACGGCTTTTTCACTGGCAAAATTGGTGTATTACATGGGCTGTTAGTTTCCACGATAATTTTCTGTTCCACTAGGGATTGAATTACCGGTGCTATGCCTACGTCGGCCTCAGGTCGTAGCTTATACTGTTTTACATTTGGCAAGCGCATCCCCGGCTGCACTGCTATCACTAGAGGTTTGGCGTCTCGCATCCGTCCAACCTCACCGTCGCTCTTTGGCCATAAATTGTCTGGCACCTCCGCTAGGAGGTAATCTGACTCACCCGGGTCCGTCAGCACTGCCCTCATGGCATAGGTGCCCTTAGGAGGCAACTCTGTTGCTTCGAACACTCCATCCCTCCGTTGTGTCTTGAAGTCAATTGAGAACCCTTCGCCATTTTGGAGCCGTTTCAAAGTCCAGCGGCCTCTCTTACTCCGATAACCTTGTAAGGGAACTTCTCGTAACCGCCCCACCATCCAACCTACACTTTCCGGCGGCCACCCCTTGGCAGTAGTGAGGGTAACATGGGCGGCCGCTCCTTCGGGGTATTGGGTCAACGCACGCTGACTCGAGGTTAGGACTGCCTCGAGTCCTATTCCCTCACGGCCGATCCATATCCGTGATAAGTGTAGAGGCGTGCGCTCGCCCAACTTCTCCTTAACCTTCTCCCGATAATTCTCATCCTCGCCCGTTGCATCATAGTACGCAGTGCAATGGGGTGGATTATCCTTTACGTTTTTTATCGAAATTTGGTGCAGTTGTAGCCAATCTCTCAGAACTGAACTGTCCAAACACACATTATCTATGATATGCGTCCAAGTAGCCAGAGCCCCTTCATCCAAGCGCCACCAATACGCGGTGGGGCCGGGCCGAGACAATGCCGTCATTACCAAGTCGCGTTTAGATTCCGCGACGTCTACGAAAACTCCCTCCTCTGTACATGAGATTTGACAGCCCAATCGGCACAACAAGTCCCGTCCCAACAAATTTGTCGGGGCGGTAGTGGTCATCAAGAACGCATGTTTAGCCTCCAGCGGGCCGCATGTTACTTGCACTTCCTCCGAAATGGGAAGCGCTTGGGGTAAGCCCGAAACACCCAGTATTTGAACGTTCCTCGCCGTGGGGCGCAAAGAGGGCAATTGCCCCTGGTTAATTGTGCTGCGAGTCGCACCCGTATCGACGAGAAATTCTAATTGTCTTCCCTCCACGTCCAACGTCAAGGTCGGTTCTTCTGCTGGTGTCATGGTCAAGAGAGGACACTCCTTGGGCGACCCGCCAGCGTCCCGTCAATAGGCCCCTCTATTGTATTGGGGCGAAAACCCCTTACAAGCACTTGGGCAATCACGTCTCCAGTGTCCCATTTGCTTGCAATAAAAGCACGGTTCCTGCGGAACCGGTGGTGCGGAGGGCATAGGTCGTCCCTCTACAGCGCCCCTTCCGCCCTGCCGGCGTTCTGGCGGTCCCCACTGTGACTGGTTTACAGGTTGCCATTGCGGCGGACCCCGAGGCGGGGCCCAGTTTCCCCTTGGTCCATTCTGCATCCCACTATTGGGGGGTGGTCCAGGGGTTTGGAGAAGGGGTCTTGGTGGATACCAATTTTGGGGAGGGGCCCTTGCACAGTCCAAGTTTGAGGGTTTTGAGGAGGAGGGGGAAGAGGGGGTGGTATTGTCCATTGTTGTTTCATCTCGTCCATATTAATTAGTCCAAAGTCTTCCTCAGTACAACCGTCGCAGTTGTCATTTTCGTGGTGGATCCACTCTCCGTTGGGGAATTGGCCCCTATAGAAAGAAGGCCAACACCTCCTCCTATGGTCCTCATAACCTCGGACAGGCCCCCACTTCTGGCACTGTTCGCGTATGTAGTTCTGACTCTGATCCCCCTTTTTATTTTGATTAAATTGAGCCCGTTTCTCCTGGACAAACATTTGCAATATTTCCTCCTTAATATCCTTCTTCTCCTCTAAGGAGGAGCCCGGACATTGTTCCAGCTTGTCGCATAATTCGTTGGTTGTCATTCCCTTCCAGCCGAAGAGGACGGACTGTACCTGTTTCTTTAATATCGGCCGAAGCCCCTCGATTAGATATTGATTTACCAATGGTTGAGGTAGCCCTCCCAGCTGCATCGGACCCAGTCCTCCCCAGCGCGCAATGGCCTTTTCCAACCTTTCCCGGTAATCTCCAATTGATTCTCCTGCCTTTTGTTTTATGGCCCCGATTTTTCCCCAATCCGGACCTCCTGCTGGCAACAGCGCCAGCGCGATGGCATCTAGCAGCCGGACCTTCAGTTCCTCCCATTGCGCTAGTGTTATCTGGTTTGCACCCGCTGCCCTTGGATCGATCATCGGCCACTGTGCACTTTGTCTAGCCCTTTCCCATACCTTGGGTGGGAGCACGGACACTCCCATATGAGTTATGTCTCGATAGTCGCACTCGCCAGCTAAAACCCAATTCGACATGGTGGGCACTATCTGCCGTGGGTCCTCAATAAGCAAATGTTGAATCCTTTCCCGCATTACTGTTAAAGAGGATTCTTTCCATGGTACCTTTTCTCGAACCCCCTGACCTTGAGCATTAACTCCAATAATTTGTACAGGGCACAATGTTTTCCTTCCCTCTATTTCCTGGCATTCCAATGGGGTAGTTTGTGAGGTCTCTTTCCCATTACAGCCTACCAGTGAGGGATATAACCCATCCTGTCCTATCGGTGGCGGGAACCCGGCGATGTCCGTCCCGTCATCTATTCCGTTAGCCCCGAGTTGTGCAAACGGTCTTCCCTGGCTCGGGTGGTTCTGGGGTATCTGGGGCGCGATGGTAGCGGGGTTATAGGGAGGTGGTGGCGGGAGCGCAGAAAGGATAGGTGGTGCCTGAAACCCCGGGACAGGGCTTAGGTCTGGGGCTGGGGAGGGTAGATTGGTCACTACTTCCCCTACCGCGGGGTCTGGGTTTTCAACGAGCGACATCAGTCGCGCGTTGGCCTGCCTCTCTATTTCTTTAATCGCTTCATTCTGCACTTTATTCGCCTGTTTCCTCAGACCCTTGAGTTTTGTTACCTCGCCAGCCAAGCTGGCCTGTTTCGACTTTGCGTGTCGCTTCATCGCTTCTTCCTTCCACCAACCAAAGACTTTCCAATAGTCAGGCGGAAAGTGTTTCGTAGCCTGTTCCAACTTTTCTAATGCCTCATACAGCGCGTCCAATTTTTCCAGCGCAAAAGACCCTCCTTCGGGCCACGGTTCACTTAAATCCTTAGTCAGCGCAACCCATGACTTCCCTGGTCTCGCAGCATCATAGCCATACCTCCGAAACATGAAAAATGCTGGGGTATTTCTAAGCGGTTCACCTGCCTTTACAGTCTTATTACCCATCCTGTTCCCCATCCGAGGAAAATTTAGTTTACCGACGTAGCCTTGTACCCGTGAGGATCGCCCGCCTCGCGGTACAGCCGTCTACCTAACTCTGAGAGGCTCGCAGCCTTGTACCCGTGAGGATCGCCCGCCTCGCGGTACAGCCACGCTACCTACTCTCCTGAGAGGATCGCCCGCCTACTCAGCCGTCTATCCTACCCTTACTGTACTTTCCTGGCGTCCTACGCCCTTATAATACTTCTAACCTTACTTATAATTCCAACGTCTCCCGGGTAGGCCTCGGATCGGGACGCCGCCCTTATCCTTACCCTCGCAACCCAGAGATCTATTACTCCTTATCCACGAGCGCCCAACATGGGGCGCTTCCCCTTACGTAACGTTACCCTAACGAGTCCATAAACAGTCAGTTGCTCCGGGACCCAAGCGGTCCGTATTTAAATTTAGGTTCGTGGATCAGGTTTGAGCAGGGAACGGAACAAACGGCACCCGAGCAAGAGAGTGGGTTACAATTTGGACTGACCCCCAGGCTACAAAGGAAAAACAAAAGAAAACCACAGCTCACCTGACCCGGATCAATTGCCAGCTGGTCTCACCACTCACTTGCCTGGGACCGCGTCCCGGACTGCACAGACTGATCCCACCGCTGCCACCACTTGTCGGATTGAGACTTAGAACTTGGGACTCAGAAGACTCAGAGAAAAGGAGCAACGGATATATTTATTAGAACTCGATTACACAAGCTTGCGGACAGCAAGATGTCGCAGAAGGTTCACATGAAATGACCAACACTACAACAAGATGCTCTGAAATAATTCGATTTAAACTTGCTTTATATAAGGAATATCGGGTGTGGTTTTTAGCTCACAAGATACAGAGACAGAATGGGCTCATTGGCCCTCCCACCATAGTCCCATCCTGTTGTTCAGTTAGTTAGAGGAAGCTCATCAAGGCCACTCATAGTTTAACTCAGATAAGGAGATGGTCAGCCATATGTGGCAACATGTTTACAACTTTCTGTATAGAAACCTTGGTTGGGAAAGTACAAAAGGAGGGGACACTCGTAAATGTGTCAGCCCACAGGATATTGGCAAAGTCTAGAGGAAGGCTGAGAGATAACAGCTGCCACCAAGGCCAGGGAAGGGGAACAAGAGATTGTGTGTGCCCACACAGGCCAAGAGCTCACAAGCACAGAACTCCTTATTAGGATATTACACATCCTCAATGCACAAGAAAGGACTAAGTATTATAAAAGAGTACAGCAATCAGTCAAAACAAAACATATAATTGGTTATACTTGGTAATTGGTAAAGCAGCAAGGATATACAAAGGGGGAGGGGCATTACAGCTCCCTACATATATATATATATATATATATATATATATATATATATATATATATACAGTGGTACCTCGGCTTACGAGTGCCCCAACGTACGAGTTTTTCGGGATACGAGCCGTCGCTCGGGCGGTTTGTTGCTTTGGGATACGAGCCGAGATCCGATGTACGAGCTCAAAAAATTTATTTTTTTGAATTTTCCGGTTGTGGCTTCCGGTTCCGGTCACGCGGTTATCTTGCCGTGAAAGCATCTCTGCTTGGATATAAAACACGCAATCGTCGAAATACATGAGCGAGGAATCTCCTTGCTCCAGCCGGTGACGTCATCGGCGGGGATCCCCGCCTCCAGAGTGGCTGGTCACGTGACCGCCAAAGCGTGTCGCGCGTGCGGGTATAATGAGCTACACCTGTGGATCACGTGACCACGGAAGCACGCCTCGCTTGAGAGGCATGGCTTTCGGTTTGCGTTTTGCTTTATAAGGCGCGATAAATGGGCTTTTGAGTGTTAGCGGTTCATGGCGTTGGCGGTTCATGGCGGTTGACGGTTCATGACGGTTCATGGCGTTGACGGTCAAAAACCCATTACATCAATTTTACCAGGCACTGTACAGTAAGTACAGTGGACACCAAATGCACGGTGGAAGGCTAGAAGTAGAAGATCGTCCAAGACAAGTGAGAATAAGCCATACTTTGGAGGAGATGACGTCATTCGCTGGTCCGATAACCAAAGATGTGGTATAAAAAACCAGGTGAGCTAACAATGCAGCAATGAAGGAATTCGGCCAAGGCACCGGCACACAACGACCTACCTACATCGAAAGACTCAATGCCAATGGTGACAGAAGCCAAGACGGCCGGCTTAAACACCGCCGAAAGACCACGGTGTACCAACTTACGATGCAGAACATCTTGCACTTAATATGATGACAACAGGTGCCATCCTCTGACGTACCATTACAGGTACAGGTACAGTACACGTGAGCACAGAGCAAAAGTTCACTGAAACCGAGATTAAGAAAAAAGAAAAAACACCTCGTGGTCCGTGCTCGATATCCGAGTTTCAATCTTTTCAAACACATGATGCTCTCGGTCACGGTATCTCCTGCGAGCTGCTTCTCCTTCAACCACACAAACAACAACTTCTCCATATCTTCATGGATAGAGGTCCGGAGCTTTGAAATAATCGTAACGCCCTTGGCTGGCGTTATAGCCTTTATGGACTCCTTCTGCTTCAAAATCGTACATATCGTAGAAGGAGTACGATCGTACTGCCTCGCCAAGTCGACAACACGCACACCTCACCTGGCATGCTCTTCTCCTCTGCTTAATAAAACCAGTTTATTTCTTTACATTCTCTTGTATTATGTACAGTATATACGAGGTCGTGCTTGTTTATACATTATTTGTTATTTATAAAGTACATTTTTGTTATTTAAAAGCACCTAACAAAAAAAATTGGTGTTTTTTTTTTGAGGCTGGAACGGATTAATAGCATTTCAATGCATTTGAATGGGAAAATTTGCTTTGACTTACGAGCGATTTGGCTTACGAGCTCCGTCACGGAACGGATTAAACTCGTAAGCCGAGGTACCACTGTATATATATATATATATATATATATATATATATATATATATATATATATATATATATATATATATATCTCTATATATAAAGGAGGAGTGTCTGTGTGTGTGTGTGTGTGTGTGTCTGTCTGGATGTCCGCTTATAACTCAAGAACTACACATCGGAGAAAAGTTTTAGACACAGATTCGGAATCAGCAGAAAATCCCAGTGGTTTTAGGCTACGTTTTATTTTAATATCAATGGTTTTTAAAAAACCGCGCCAGCTGCAATGCCATGGTGTAGTGTGTGGCGGCACTAGATGTTCGGGGTGTATTGCAATGGTTTGTCGGGTTTGGCTGTGGGTCCAGAATAGCTCCCATTTCCTTATGTTCTTCCACTTTTATTTTGATTCTTCTGTTACAACGCCTTCCTTATCTACCTTATATCCCCCTGACGAGGCCTCTACATAATTTCATGCGGCAGAATTTCGTGCATTTTGAGTGAAAGAAGTGAGACGAAGTTGTAGGAGGAAGAAGAGGCGCGAGCACTGTGGAGGCCTCGATCGTCAATGGAAATGGCGGGAATTGCATTTGTATCGCAAAGTAAAGGATCTGCATTCATTTCTGAACATGCATTGGTGGATTGTTATACATCTGCATTATTTTTCATAAAAAAACTTTATGTTGAACTTGAAGGCTCCAATCACGGACTATATAAATAGCCCTCATTGAGGTAAAAAGAAAAGTAAAAAGCCTGCTATCGCTTGCCAAGCTAGCCGTTCCCCCCTCCCCCTCCCCCTCCACTCCCCCTCCCCTCCCCTCCCCCCTCCCCTCCCCCCTTTCCCTCCCCCCTTTCCCTCCCCTCCCCCTCCCTCCCCCCTTTCCCTCCCCTCCCCCTCCCCCTCTCCCTCCCCTCCCCCCTCTTCTCCCCTCCCCCTCCCCCATCCCTCCCCCCTCACCCCACTCCCCCTCCCCTTCCCTCCCCCTCCCCCTCCACTCCCGCCTCCCCTCCCCCTCCCCGTCCACTCCCCCTCCCCCCTCACCTGCCCTCCCCCTCCCCCTCCCCTCCTCCCTGACCTCCCCTCCCCCTCCCCCCTCCCCTCTCCTCCCCCCCTCACCTCCCCTCCCCTCTCCCCCCCCCTCACCTCCCCTCCCCCCTCCCTTCCCCCTCCCCTCCCCCCTCCCCCTCACCACCCCTCCCCCCTCCCCTCCCCCTCCCCCCTCACCTCCCCTCCACCCTCCCCTCCCCCTCCCCCAGCCTCTCCCCTCCCCCCTCCCCTCCCCTCCCCACTCCCCCCTCACCTCCCCTCCCCTCCCCCCACCTCCCCCCTCCCCCTCCGCCCCCTCCCCTCCCCCTCCCCCTCCACTCCCCCTCCCCCTCCCCCTCCACTCCCCCTCCCCTCCCCCCTCCCCCTCCCCCTCCCCTCCCCCCCTCTCCTCCTCCCCATCCCTCCTCTTCTCCCCTCTCCTTCTCCCCCTCCCTCCTCTTCTCTCCTCCCCCCCTCTTCTCCCCTCCCCCCCTCTTCTCCCCTCCCCACCCTCTCCTCCCCTCCCCCCCCCCCGTTCCACTCCCCTCCTCTTCCTCCTCCCCTCCCTTCCCCCGCCCGGCAATGCCGGGTACTTCCCATGGCCAGCTGTACGTGGGCTGCTCGAGGGTTGGAAAACCAAGCAATCTTTATGTCTTGGCACCAAGTAAGAAAACCAGAAATGTTGTATACCAAGAGGTTTTGAGAAATTGAAAATTGACAAAACGTCATGTAGGAAATGTACTGTGATATTGCTCTAAAATATACATGTTCTTTTCATCATATATTTGTATTATTCTTATTCAACCCGGGCGAAGCCGGGTACCTCAGCTAGTATATATATATATATATATATATATATATATATATATATATATATATATATATACTGTTAAAGCGCGCTTGTGAGCAAGGAGGAAGCGGACAAGCGGTAACTTATAAGCGTCTTTATTTCAGGAGCTCACTGTAACACTAGTGTGCTCCGGGCTGCGCGCCCCGTGTATATCCTCAGGCCACGCCTACTCCTAGGGCGTGGCCGCCGCCCTCTTGGTGCGCGGAATGATGTCACCGATGCCAGTGGGCTTTCGTGTCTGCCACACGCGCCCCCCCAGAATTCCCACGCACCTGGAGGGCCAGTTTGCGGGGCAGACGGATGACCCGGCCGAAGCGCCCCCTGGCGATCGGCGGCGTCTGGGGTGCAGGGATGCCAGGTGGGATGCCCCTGGCTGCCCCTGGGATGGGTGCAGGACCGGGGGGCGGCGTGGCGGTGGGGCTGGGTGGTGCCGGGGGTCCGCCCGCAGGGGGGCGGCCCCGACGCGGGGGTCGGGCCACTGGCGGTGGATGGTCCACGTCGAGGTGGGCCAGCTTGAGGCGGTCTACAGAAACGCGGTCAGGAGTACCGCCGATGTCCAGGGTGAAGTGCTTCGCCCCGGTCTCCAGCACGCGGAAAGGGCCGTCGTACGGGGGACGCAGTGGTGTCCGGTGGGCATCGTGGCAGACGAAGACGTACTCCGCCGTGCGAAGCTCTGGGGCGACGTGCGTCGGTGGGTGCCTGTGGCATGCCGTTGGCACCGGGGCGAACCTCTGGGTGGTCTCTTGCAGAGCGGAGCGCTGCTGTGCCGCAGACCATGGTGCCGTGGAGTCGGGAAGGAACTCGCCCGGCACCCGCAGCGGTTGCCCGAAGACCAACTCCGCCCGAAGACCCAGGGGAGCCTGTCGACCCAGCCGCCGTTGCGGAGGGTGGCCCGGAGCGCGGCCTTCAATGAGCTGTGAAATCGCTCACACAGGCCGTTAGCCTGGGGGTGGTAGGCCGTGGTTCGGTGCAGCCGGACCCCGAGCCCCTGCGCGACCGCACCCCAGAGCTCCGAGGTGAACTGGGGGCCGCGGTCGGACAAGATGTCTGAGGGGGCGCCGAACCGGGCGACCCAGGTGGCGATGGAGGCCTGCGCGACGTCCGCCACCGTCGTCGACGCCAAGGGCACGGCCTCCGGCCACCGGGTGGTGCGGTCCACCATGGTGAGGACATGGGTGAAACCCCGCGAGGGGGGCAGAGGTCCCACCAGGTCCACGTGGACGTGGTCAAACCGGCGTTCCGGCACCGTGACCGGGGCCAACGGGTCCTGGGTGTGCCGGTGCACCTTGGCGCGCTGGCACGCGAGGCACATCCTGGCCCAGCCGCGGACGGCCTTCCGGAGGCCATGCCAGACAAACTTGTCGGCGATCAACCTTTGGGAGGCCCTTGCGCCCGGGTGGGACAGGCCGTGGATGGCGTCAAACACCTGGCGCTGCCAGCCCGCGGGCACGATGGGGCGAGGCCGCCCGAGGGAGACGTCGCACAAGAGGGCCGCGCCCGCGCCGTCGAACGGCACCTCGGTGACGCGGAGGCCCGTGACGGCGGTCCGCAAGGCCTGGACGTCGGGGTCAGCGGCCTGGTCCGCTGCCATCCGGGCATAGTCGATGCCGAGGTGGACTGCGTGGGCGACGGCCCGGGAAAGGCAATCCGCCACCGGGTTGTCCTTCCCCGCGACGTGCCGGATGTCCGTCGTGTACTCGGACACGGCCGAGAGGTGACGCTGCTGCCAGGCCGACCACGGCTCGGTGACCTTGCCCATCGCGAAGATCAGCGGCTTGTGGTCGACGAAGGCCGTGAACGCACGGCCCTCGAGCAGATGGTGGAAGTGCCTGACCGCCAATGAAGCCCGAGCAACTCGCGCTCGAAGGTACTGTAACGGCGTTCGGGCGGGCGAAGCTGCCGGCTAAAGAACGCCAGCGGTTGCCAAGCTCCACGCACCCATTGCTCGTGCACCGCGCCCACCGCGTAGTCCGAGCCATCGGTGGTGAGGGCGATCGGTGCATCGGGCGCCGGGTACGCGAGCATGGTGGCGTTAGCCAAGGCGAGCTTCGCGCCCGTGAACGCCGTGTCCATCTGCTCGGTCCAGGTAACGTCGCCTTTGCCCGGCTTACCTCGGAGAGCTTCGTGCAGGGGGCGCAGGAGCTGGGCGATACGGGGCAGGAACCGATGGTAAAAGTTCACCATGCCCAGGAACTCCTGCAGCCCTCTGATCGTGCGGGGGCGCGGAAACCCCTTCACCGCCTCCACCTTGGCCGGCAGGGGGACGGCTCCGTGCCTGGTGACACGGTGCCCCAGAAAATCGATTACGGCGACGCCGAACCGGCACTTTGTGGGGTTCACAATCAGGCCATGCTGGCCCAGGCGTTCGAAGAGCGTGCGGAGGTGGCGTAGGTGCTCTTCGCGGGACGCGCTGGCGACGAGGATATCGTCCAGGTAGACCTAGACAAAATCCAAGTCGCGCAGGACACTGTCCATCAGTCGCTGGAACGCCTGAACCGCATTCTTCAGACCGAAGGGCATCCGCAGGAACTCGAAGAGTCCGAATGGCGTGATGACCGCCATCTTCGGGACATCCTCCAGCCTGACGGGGACCTGATGGTAGCCGCGTTTGAGGTCCACCTTTGAGAAGAAGGACATGCCCGCCAAACGGGCGGAAAAGTCCTGAATGTGGGGGACGGGGTAGCGGTTGGGAGTGGTGGCGTCATTGAGACGGCGATAGTCCCCGCACGGTCGCCATCCCCCGCCGGGCTTCGGCACGATGTGCAGCGGCGACGCCCAAGCACTCTCCGAGCGCCGAACGATGCCGAGTCGCTCCAGGGTAGCGAACCCCGCTTTTGCCACCGCCAGCTTCGTCGGCTTGAGGCGGCGTGCCCGGGCGTAGACCGGTGGCCCGACGGTGGGGATGTGATGGGCCACCCCGTGCTTGACGGCCCCCGCTGAGAAGGTGGGCCGCATGAGGGTCGGGAAGCCGGCGAGGAGGCGGGTGAATGCGTCCGCTGCCGGAAGCGTACAGATCAACGTGGCCGGAACCGAACCGTTCGGCAAGCCGCTTGGCAAGCCGCTCGGCGAGCCGCTCGTTGAGCTGCTCGACGAGCTGGGCAGCGCACAAGCGAGCAAGCTGAACGTCTCGGCCTGGACAAGACGTCTGCGCTTTACGTCGACCAGGAGCCCATTAGCGCACAGGAAGTCCGCGCCAAGCAGTGCCATGGGCACGTCGGCGGTGACGAACGTCCATCGGAAAACCTGCCCTCCGAACCGCAGAGAGAGGCAGTGTTTTCCATACGTACGGATGGGCATCCCGTACGCGGCAAGCAGCGCGGGGCCTCTGCCCGCGGCGTGCTTGTCTGATGTACCGGCGGGATCGACACTCACCTGCGCTCCCGTGTCGCACAGGTAACGGCGCCCGGATAAGGTGTCCGTTATGAACAGCAGGCTGCTCGAACGGCCGGCGCTCATCGCCACTATTGAGCGCCGGCCCGGGCGTTTCCCGACCTGTTGAAGGAGCATGGCGGATGACACTGCCGAGCCTCGTGGCCGAACTTGGAGTGGAACCAGCACCAGGTGGTGGAGCTGGAGGAGCGCGGCTGGCTCCGCCAGGCCGGTGGAGTTGGCGGTTTTCCCCGCGGTGGCGGTTTTCGCCGCGGCGGTGGGCGGGGCGTGGCAGCGGTCACGAGGTGCGTATCAGCATGCTGCGTATGCTGTGTAAGCTGATGCTGTGGATCAGCATCATCAGCAGCATCAGCCTCGAGGTCCGTGACGGCCGCAAAGTACCTGTCCGCCTCGGCTGCCAATGCTCGGGGTTCCGTTAGCACGGTCCCGGCCAACGCGAGGTGAACCTGCGCTGGAAGTTGGCGACGGAAAAGTGCCCGGAATAGAGAACCGGGGGCTTCGTCGCCCAACAGTGACAGCATATGGTCCATTCGGACCGACGGGCGCGTGTCGCCGAGCTCGGGGAGATCCAGGAGGCGGTCGGCCCGTGCGTCGTCCGTGAGGCCGAACGTGGCTAGGAGTAGTCGCTTGAGTGTCTCGTACTTGTGGCCGTCCGGTGGGTGGCAAAGGGACGGACACAACTCGAGCGGCCGTGCCGGGCCCGAGGGAGGCGACGACGTGGCAGTAGCGCGTGTCGTCGCCGGTGAGGCGCCGAAGCTGAAATTGGGCTTCGGCTTGGACGAACCAGACTTCGGCCTGGGCCTCCCAAAATTCGGGAAGTTTGATGAAGTTGGCCATGGCAATGGCGTCGTGTGTGGAAGGATCGCTCCGGCAGATCCAACGTCGAGGGTCACCAGTAAAGCGCGGCGTTACGCGTGCTGCTTGCGAGCAAGGAGGAAGCGGACAAGCGGTAACTTATAAGCGTCTTTATTTCAGGAGCTCACTGTAACACTAGCGCGCTCCGGGCTGCGCGCCCCGTGTATATCCTCAGGCCACGCCTACCCCTCGGGCGTGGCCGCCGCCCACTTGGTGCGCGGAATGATGTCACCACGCCAGTGGGCTTTCGTGTCCGCCACACTGTAGTGAAATTATACCAAAGTTGAACCCAGGAGAGTTACTCGCTTCAGCCACTGAAGGGCGTCTATAAAACCTGGGACGTCCGCGACGCGGAGCCACACCTGTGACATTTACTTTACATGTAGTCTTGAATGGTACGTATATGCTGGACTCGCACATATATGCTAGACTCGCTTGTTTTGTCTATTATTATCGGTCTGCTCAGTATGATACCAAGATCCTGATATCTATTGCATGATTGTATTTTACAGGATGATGTCAAAGATCTAATTGAGATTAAACCTACCTATGGGACAAGTTGTGGATCTGGTTGATTTTCAAAACACATACTGCATATACATACTGTATATATGCACACATAATGAATCTATAGTGAGTTCTCCAAACTTGAATTGTCCAAACAATAACTCAACGTTTCAGTGAACAACATGTGACAAGCCACATGCATCCAAGACCCTTTCTCAAGTTAACTGAAATATCTCGAGCAGCTCATTGGAGTCAGGACATGTATCAGAGGGAAGGAGAGTAGCAGATGTAACACCATTATTTAAGAGGTCGAGAGAATAATTGGAGAACTATAAACCTGTTAGATTGAATTAAGTTGTAGAGAAGGCCTTGATTGGAGTCGTTAATTCAGAAATGAATAGCGAACCATTTGAATAATTCCATACCAATTAAAAGTAGCCATTGCTCTCTTACGTCACAAAGAGAATTATGAATTTGGCTCAATATCTTCAACATACCATAACCAAACCCAATATATTGGTTGCTCAGCTTTCTCCATGTTGCTCATCGTGTTCCTGATGTGAGCAATGGTATATTGGACTGGGATTACATTTCGAATTCAACCAGCTGGTTGCATCATCAAGTAGAAGGGCACTCTGTAGAGCACATATCCTCACCCAAACTTGTTTTGTGTGGTTTTATAGTACGTATTTTATAGACACTCACATTCTAATTGTCCAGTACATACTTTATAGACGTAATCACATTGTAATTGTACAAACTTTATATAGGTACTAGGTTGAAAAACTATGAGGTGTAAAAATTGTAGTCTACGTTGGCAAATGATGTGCAGACAACCAAATAGACAAACAGACCCTCTCCTCTGGCGGGAGTATTGACGGAGACCTGTTCCACTGTAGGTTAGGGAAGAGATTTCCGGAAGTTGGCCAGGGTGCTAGAAATAACCTGATGGCCTCCTCTTTGTCAAAAAGACACCATGGGATCTTTAACGTCCCACAAGAGCTAATGCTAGCAAGGGTTATTGGGGTTCTTCTTATGAAGCAGTCACTTTCTCGTGTATGTGCATTAGTCACTTCCTTGTAAACATGATGGCTCTTTACCTGTTAAATATGCAACATAAATCACCACCTGAAGTACATTCATAAAAAAGGAAATCTATCCAGATAATAATAAAGTAGTTAAAGCGAGCAAATAAAAAGGTTAAAACTCTGTAAGAAAGTATTGGTGTGACTATCTTACTATAATTCACCAAATGTCCATCCATCTGTCTGTCCGTCCGTCTGTCCGTCCGTTCGAAGGTACCGCAAAAACGGCTGAACCGATCGCAACGATATTTTGGGTGGGTAATCCTCAGACCCCCTGGAGTAAAATAGACTATATTGTTTTTCCAATTTCAGCTTTGGCCTCCAGCATTTTCAGGTTTGGACTCCCGCATAACGTTATTTTCCCGGGTGATGCACAAACGGCTGCACCGATCGCTGCACAGCTGCACTGATCGGACTCGGTGACCTTTTATAAGGACATGGGTTGAATCCCTGCTTGAGCGAATGCAAACCCCCTCCCCGCCATCACGGTCATCTCTCCAACTCACAATACCACGAGATATGCGGAAAGGACGACCCAAAACCAATTATCTTCTTTTTGATTCGTATATAAACATCATTAAAAGTAAAATAATGACCTCGGCCAAAGTTCAAACGATGTGGGTATAATCTCTACATGAGAGAATTCCACATAGCTATTTGGGTGGTGTATAAGCTAACAGATCGCTGTCTCCATCGATCTTGCCAAGGCCGTGACACCTATCGGCTCAAAATCCTTTTAACTGTTGACTTGGTAGTTTTTACAATGAAGGAAACATTAACAATGTTGTTAAAAGTTTATTTTGTGATTAATTTGTGAGTGGAGTTATGTTGTTTGGAATGAAAAGAGATATCGAGTTCAAGTGAATGACGACATGCCGTGATGGTTTCTTATTTCTGAACGTGAACTTCGTGGATCGCCATATGCAGATTTGCCACGGACCCACGAACGATGTTTCTATACGTGAATGTACCAGTTTGTTTGCGAATGGGTACGTTTTTCATGGAAGTCCTTCACGAACTTGCTGTCCATGTCTGACGTGCGACTGAAGGTGCAACAGGAATATGGAATTTATTGGTATCATGCTTTAGCATTCGCCGTATCTGCATTGTCTTTTTGCTTCTGGCCTCCCACCCGTGCGCAGCACAGGTATCTCACTAGTAATTATAATTCTACATGTATGTCTGTTATTATAGATTTGATGTTCATGGGACTTGGACAGTGAGAATTTGATCTGCAACAGAATGGGATGAGGAAGGCCGGAATGACTGGACTAACCAAGCAGAGGCATCGGATGTGCCTTTATTATGATCATACATCTCTTCCTGTGCGCTCTCTCGCTCCCCGAGGAGAGTGGGAGTCTCCGGGTATGATTGAACAGTCGGTGCGACTTTCACGGTGAGGGTTCTAAGCCATATCGCCATATCGGAGGTCATAAAGTTGTTCTTTGTCCTCCGTCTCTGTGCGAATCATGGGTTAATCTGCCGTTGGCTGGAGTAGCACTCTGAAGGATGAAAAGCATTAATGAGAACGAAATTGCATGAATGAAAAATGGAGAAGGGCACAGTAGTTTGTTCTCGGTTGCCCTGTCCGATGCAATCCTAATGACGCGGCCTTTACGGAGAAGGCAAACACGAGGTTCCTGAGCAATTTCAGCATATTAAAATATTAATCTTCGTCAGTGGGAGAAATATTGAGAGCAAAAGTGATTTCATGATTTCTGTTGAATTTTTCAAAAGCAATAATAGTGGACTGAACCTGCACATGGTGTGGATATGCCAGGAACATATGCAAGTTCTGTATGAATCATGAACACACTTGGACCGCCCAACTCATGAACAAGTCATCAAGTTAACAAGTTGCGACAACCCCCAGACCCAGAGGATGAGACATAGAGGGAGTGGGATCGGTGTGAGAAGCCCCCACAAGCCCTTCTCCAAGATGTGACCGCGGGCACTATTTTAGGCTAGAGTATGTGTGGGGATCCCTAGAGCAACACTGCAGGGCCTGTGTGCAGGTTCAGAGAAGCGTACTCTCGCAGACTCCGCTGGGTGGAAGGGAGTGCGGGTGACTTGTAAGGAAGGACTTGTGTAAAAAGGATGATTAATTATTTGTGAACGCAGCTGCAGCCCCCATTAAATTCATTGTTCCTCCCCCTCCACCTTTTCTAGAAAGGAAGCTCCTGTCGTGTTTGTTATCTTTCCACATGCTATAAGGATTTGTTTCCTTGGATATCCGCTTATCAAAGGTAAAATGTTTTCCTAAGCAATAACTTTTCACTTTCACAGTCGATTATGGGCCAGAACTGGAAACGTTTTATCACACCATCAAAGCGATTGAACAGGTCAAAAAGGTAGCCACAGCACAGGTTGTTAGCAAAAAAAATTAGCCTAAAATAATGCAGTGTATTCTAAATACATCGATGAACACAGACAATATACATACATACTCCTTATTTAATTGGCCCAATTACTCCTAACTTTGTTCAGGATAGGCCGTGGGGAATTTTTTTCCAGGTCTTTCATGAAACAGCTTGCCAGATGCTAGACTCAAGGTGGCAAGGATTTGGATTTTGTCCAGAATGCTGGCTATAATGCGGCAATTATTCCCAAGACACCATGGGATCTTCAACGTCCTCTAGCTAATGTTTGGAGATGGAACACCCAGCTCAACATCTATCCGAGGGATGGCACAATTTGTGCAGCAATGCCCTGCTTGCACTGACATTTTAGTATTTGGTCGAGATTTGAATGAACACGAGACAGCTCAAAGAAAAGTGCTCATATGTCCAAGCTGTCTTGCTAGCTTATGTATATATATATATATATATATATATATATATATATATATATATATATATATATATATATATATATATATATACATATACATATATATATATATATATATATATATATATATATATATATATATATATGTATATATATATATATATATATATATATATATGTATATATATATATATATATATATATATATATATATATATATATATATATATATATATATATAATATATAATATATATATATATACACACGAGTATAAAGCCCATCAAAAATGTCGGGTTGGAACAGTTTTTGACGGCACAGCGGCGTGAGCATGCCGAAGTCTGGGCCGAGTGTCAGGGCTGCTTATATCATCTTTATTTATTAGACATCCAACAGACGTAAGTGAACACTCGTTTTACTCTGCGCACTTTGCACATCTCACGTTCAGCGAATGTCACCTCCCTGTGCCTTGTATTTATTGTGATTAAAAAAAAACGCTTCCATACACCGACTTTGAGGCTCGGTTTGCAAGCCACCGTCTACAATTCCAATGTAAAAGACATAATTACTCTTCTTTTGGGTCTTCGGAGTCCTCGGGATCTTTTGGGTCCTCTGATTCATTTTGGACTCTTGATAGTCTAGTAGGAAGACTAGGTCCCCCTGCACCCCCCGGAGATATACTTCTAATCAGTGTTTCTAGATTGGAAAAAATGTGTAGAAAATGACTAGCTATGGCCCCAAGCTGAAAAAATGTCCCACATACCATTTTTATGCAAATTACTGCTGCAAATTTTATGCAAAATTATGCAAATTTTATGCAAATTTTTGATGAGGAGTAGAGTTGAGGGGTCTTTGAGGGCTTCATCGAGGTGCTCTCGGTTGCAAGACTGGGTCATTCTGAGAAGCACAGCAGGGTCAGAGATCATGATGTTCTCCTCCTCAGTGAATCTCTCCATCAACAGCCTCTCCATTGCCTCACACACTGTTTTGAGGCAAAAGAGGGACTTTGCGTAGGCCTTTCCACTGAGAACACCTTTGAGAGATCCACTTGTTACTAGTTGTGCCTCAAAGAGAATCTCTGCATATCCAGAACCACGCATCTTGTGTCCAGTGAGCATCCCGATGTAGTTCATGGATGTGTGGAAGGGTCCAATCGTTACTACATGACTAGCAAATTCATTTGGCCAGCGCCAGATGATGGGAAGGGCTTTCATGCAGACACCCAGATCAAATGTATTCAGGACCCATCTCTGACCCACCTCAGCAGTTGCTGCCTCGGAACGCTTCAGTAGCTCACGAACAACTGCGTTGTCTGTGATCGGTTGGTGGATAGGCGTGCAGTAGTCGACTGTTGATTTGCTGGGTGGGGGAGAACCAGTTGCAGAGGTGAAACCCCCTAGCCCAGGCACAGGCTGCAGGCCATTGCCATGCCATGCAGGCACCAGGCACAGACCGATCACAGACAACGCAGTTGTTCGTGAGCTACTGAAGCGTTCCGAGGCAGCAACTGCTGAGGTGGGTCAGAGATGGGTCCTGAATACATTTGATCTGGGTGTCTGCATGAAAGCCCTTCCCATCATCTGGCGCTGGCCAAATGAATTTGCTAGTCATGTAGTAACGATTGGACCCTTCCACACATCCATGAACTACATCGGGATGCTCACTGGACACAAGATGCGTGGTTCTGGATATGCAGAGATTCTCTTTGAGGCACAACTAGTAACAAGTGGATCTCTCAAAGGTGTTCTCAGTGGAAAGGCCTACGCAAAGTCCCTCTTTTGCCTCAAAACAGTGTGTGAGGCAATGGAGAGGCTGTTGATGGAGAGATTCACTGAGGAGGAGAACATCATGATCTCTGACCCTGCTGTGCTTCTCAGAATGACCCAGTCTTGCAACCGAGAGCACCTCGATGAAGCCCTCAAAGACCCCTCAACTCTACTCCTCATCAAAAATTTGCATAAAATTTGCATAATTTTGCATAAAATTTGCAGCAGTAATTTGCATAAAAATGATATGTGGGACATTTTTTCAGCTTGGGGCCATAGCTAGTCATTTTCTACACATTTTCTCCAATCTAGAAACACTGATTAGAAGTATATCTCCGGGGGGTGCAGGGGGACCTAGTCTTCCTACTAGACTATGAGTGTTCAAGCACTTTTGTATCCTTGGGATCTTTTGTGTTCTCTGGGTCATTTGGGTCCTCAGGGTCTTTTGGGTCATTTGAGTCTTTTGGGTTCTCTGGATATTTGGGGTCCTTGGGTCTTTTCGGTCATCTGGGTGCTTGGGGTATTTTGGGTCTATAGGGTAATTTGGGTCTTTGGGGTCCACTGCACCTTCAGGGTATTTAAGGGTCTTTTGGTGTTTTATATTGACATCCTACAGACGTAAATGAACACTCAGTTTACTCTGCGCACATTGCACGTCACGTGACGTGCAGCGAATTTCACCTCCCTATGCCGTGTATTTATTGTAATATATAATAAATAGCACCGCAAAGCGGGCGTAACCCCTCAGCCCATGCATGGTGGAAACCAATTTCAAGATGGCTGCCGTGGCGGCCATATTGAAAATCGCAGCGTGCCCATTTTCGAAAGGATCCTTCCTCTACTTAACCCCAACACACACTGCAAAAATGGATTTAATCGGACAAGCCGTTCTCCTTGAAATTGACGGAAACCAAAAGTTGACGGACGCCCAGACGCCCGCCCGGACGACGCCCGTGACAACACTACCCCTTAGCCCAATTTGGGCTGAGGGGTGAAACCGCTTCCTTACACCGACATTGAGGCTCGGTTTGGGTGTGCAAGCCACCGTCTACAATTCCAATGGAAGAGACATAATTACTCTTCTTTTAGGTTTTCAGAGTCCTAAGGGTCTTTTGGGTCCTCTGGTTCATTTGGGTCTTTTGGGTGCTCAAGCTCTTTTGCATCCTTGGGATCTTCTGGTTCATTTGGGTCTTTTAGGTCATTTGAGTCCTTTGGGTCCTCTGCCTCTTTGGGGTCCCCGGGTCTTTTCAGTCATCTAGGTATTTTGGGTCTTTGGGATAATTTGGGTCTTTGGGTTCCACTGGGTTCTCAAGGTCTTTAAGTGTCTTTTTGGTGTTTTGGATTGTTTGGTTCTGTGGGGTCGTTAAGGGTCTTCGGGGTATTTTGGGTTTTCAGGAACTTTTTGGTCTTCTGGGTCTTTTCGATTTTTGGGGGTCTTTGGGATATTTTGGGTCTTCGGGGTCTTTTGGGTTTTTGGGTCCTTTCGGTCTTTTCGGTCTTCTGGGTCTTTAATGGTCTTTGAGATATTTTGGGTCCTTGAGGTATTTAAGGGTCTTCTGGGTCTTTTGGATCTTTGGGGTATTTTTAGTTTTCATGGTCTTTTGGGTCTTCTGGGTATTTAAGGGTCTTTAGGGTCTTTGGGGTATTTTGGATCTTAGTGGTATTTTAGGTATTTAAGGGTCTTGGGGTCTTTTCAGTGTTTTGGGTCTTTGGTGTCTTTATGGGTCTTTGGGGAATTTTGGGCCTTCAGGGCCCTTTGGGTTTTTGTTGTCTTTTGGGTCTTTAAGGGTCTTTCGGTCTTTGGGGTATTTTGGGTCTTCTGGATATTTAAGGGGCTTTGGGTTTTTGGGGATCTTCAAGGTCTTTTGGGTGTTCGTGGTCTTTTGGGTATTTAAGGGTCTTTGGGGGTCCTTGCGTCTTTGTGATATTTTGGGTCTTTAATGGTATTTGGTGTATTTTGGGTCTTTGGGGCCATTTGGATCTTTAAGGGTCTTGCGTTCTTTTCAGTCTTTTGGGTATTCGGGATCTTTATGGGTCTTTGGGGAATTTGGAGTCTTCAGTGCCTTTTGAGTATTTGAGGTCTTTTGGGTATTTAAGAGTCTTTGGGGTCTTTTGGGTGTTTGGGGTCAATTGTGTTTTCAAAGACGTTTCTGCCTTTTGGGCCTTTGGGGACTTCTGGGTCTTCATGGTCTTTTGTGTCTTTAACAGTCTACAGGGTAGTTTGGATCTCTCTGGGTATTTTGGGTGTTTAGGGTCTACAGTCATGTGAAAAAGTAAGTACACCCCATGTAAAGTTTTGACTTTTTCAACATATTTCAACGTACAGCTATTTGATCTTCATTTCAACAATATTGATAGATAAAGGTGATATAATATAACAAATACTAATGAAACATTTACATTTTGTAGTCCATTGTATAATTTAAATAAACATTAATGCAAATATCACATGTGGAAAAAGTAAGTACACCCCTACATTTATCACTACTTCAAATACCTAAAATTAGAATCAGGTGCACCAGCTCAGGTGCAAATGATTAGAACATCGTTAGAGAGGATCTTGGAGGAACCTGTCTTATTTAAACCTCAGACATTTAGTTTGGTTTGCTCTTTGTTGTTGAAGTGTGCGGCGTCACCATGCCGAGATCAAAAGAGTTCTCTGAGGCCTTCAGAAAGAAGGTTATAGATGCCTACGAGTCTGGGAAGGGATTTAAAAAGATCTCCAAACAATTTGAAATCAATCATTCGACTGTCCGGAAGATCATCTATAAGTGGAGAAGATTCCAAACAACTGCCAACTTGTTCAGGCCAGGCCGCCCCAGCAAGTTCAGCCCGAGAGCAGACCGCAATATGCTGAAAGAAGTCTCCAAGAACCCCAGAATGTCATCACGGGACCTACAGGTAGCTCTTGCCACTGTTGATGTCAAAGTGCACGAGTCTACCATTAGAAAGAGGCTGCACAAATTTGATCTACATGGGAGGTGTGCCAGGAGGAAACCTTTGCTGTCCAGAAAGAACATCAGGGCAAGACTAAAGTTTGCCAATGAACACCTCGGCAAAGACCAGCACTTCTCGAACAATGTGCTCTGGACAGATGAATCAAAGGTAGAGCTATTTGGCCACAGTACCAGAAGACATATGTTTGGCGAAAACCAAAGACAGCATTTGACCACAAGAACCTGATACCAACTGTAAAGCATGGGGGTGGAAATATTATGGTTTGGGGCAGCTTTGCTGCATCAGGGCCTGGGCAGCTCATCATCATAGAATCCACTATGAATTCTTCATTGTACCAGAGGGTGCTTGAGGATAATGTGAGGCCATCTGTCGAAAGGTTGAAGCTCAACCGAAGGTGGACCTTGCAACATGACAATGACCCTAAACATACCAGTAAATCCACCAAGGAATGGCTGAAAAGAAAGAAATGGAGGGTTCTGGAATGGCCAAGTCAAAGCCCGGATCTAAATCCCATCGAGATGTTGTGGGGGGATTTGAAACGAGCTGTGCATGCAAGAAACCCCTCAAACATCGCACAGCTGAAAGAATTCTGCATGGAGGAGTTGGCAAAAATTTCTCCCAGTCGATATCAGAGACTGGTAGACAGTTATAAGAAACGCCTACTTGAGGTTGTTTCTGCCAAAGGGGGCAATACCACCTATTAGAGCCAAGGGCTCCATGCTGAAAGAATTCTGCATGGAGGAGTGGGCAAAAATTTCTCCCAGTCGATATCAGAGACTGGTAGACAGTTATAAGAAACGCCTACTTGAGGTTGTTTCTGCCAAAGGGGGCAATACCACCTATTAGAGCCAAGGGTGTACTTACTTTTTCCACATGCGAAATTTGCATTAATGTTTATTTAAATTATACAATGGACTACAAAATGTAAATGTTTCATGATATTTGTTATATTATATCACCTTATTTGTTATATTATATCACCTTTATCTATCATTATTGTTGAAATGAAAATCAAATAGCTGTATGTTGAAATATGTTGAAAAAGTCAAAACTTTACATGGGGTGTACTTACTTTTTCACGTGACTGTATTTGGTCTTCTGGGTCCTTGAGGTCTTAGGGTCTTTTGTGTCTTTGGGTATTACCAAAATTTTGGGTATTTGGAGTCCATTGGGTCTTTAGGGTCTTTTTAGCCATTTGGGTCTTTCGGGTCTTTTGGGACTTCAGCGTATTTTGGGTCTTTGGGGTATTTTGGGTGTTTGGGGCTCATTGGGTCTTTTGGGTCTTTGGGGTATTTTGGATTTTCAGAGATTTCAACCCTGACCAGTCCCCCAGTCCCTGCTGCTGAAAAACACCCCCACAGCATGATGCTGCCACCACCATGCTTCACCGTTGGGGTGGTATTGGGCAGGTGATGAGCGGTGCCTGGTTTCCTCCAGACATGACACTTAGAATTGTGGCCAAACAGTTCAATCTTGGTTTCTCAGACCACAGAATCTTGTTTCTCACAGTCTGAGAGTCCTTCAGGTGCTTTTTTGCAAACTCCAAGCGGGCTTTCATGTGTCTTTCACTGAGGAGAGGCTTCCGTCTGGCCACTCTGCCATAAAGCTCAGATCGGTGGAGTGTTGCAGTGATGGTTGTCCTTCTGGAAGTTTCTCCCATCTCCACACAGGGTCTCTGGAGCTCAACCAGAGTGACCATCGGGTTCTTGTTCACCTCTCTTACCAAGGCCCTTCTCCCCCGATTGCTCAGTTTGGCCGGGCGGCCAGCTCTCGGAAGGGTCCTGATTGTTTCAAACTTCTTCCATTTAAGAATTATGGAGGCCACTGTGCTCTTGGGAACCTTCAACGCAGCAGAAATTTTTTGTAGGCTTCCCTAGATCTGTGCCTCGACACAATCCTCTGAGCTCTGCAGGCAGTTCCTTCGACCTCATGGCTTGGTTTTTGCTCTGATATGCATTGTCAGCTGTGAGACCTTATTTAGACAGGTGTGTGCCTTTCCAAATCATGTCCAATCAATTAAATTTACCACAGGTGGACTCCAATCAAGGTGTAGAAACATCTCAAAGATGATCAAGAGAAATGGGAGGCACCTGAGCTAAATTTCAAGTGTCATAGTAAAGGGTCTGAATACTTATATAAATGTGATATTTCAGTTTTTTCTTTTTAATAAATTTGCAAAACTTTCTAAAATCCTGTTTTCTCTTTGTCATTATGGGGTATTGAGTGTAGATATGTAATTTACAATACCATCAACAAATGAAATACAGAAATATCTCAACCCCCTGAGTCAATACTTTGTAGAAGCACCTTTAGGAGCGATTCCAGCTTCAAGTCTTCTTGGGTATGTCTGTATCAGCTTTGCACATCTGGATTTGGGGAGTTTCTCCCATTCGTCTTTGCAGATTTGCTCAAGCTCTTCAAGTTGGATGGGGAGCATCAATGAAGAGCAATCTTGAAGTATTTCCACAGATTCTCAATGAGATTCAAGTCTGGGCTTTGGCTGGGCCAGTCAAGGACTTTCAGGTTCTTGTTCTGAAACCATTCCAGTGTTGCTTTGGCTGTATGCTTGGGGTCATTGTCCTGTTGGAACATAAATCTTCACCACAGTCTTTTGCACCCTGAAGCAGGTTCTCGTCAAGGATTTGCCTCTATTTGCCTCCATTCATTGTTACCTCTATCCTTACAAGTCTCCCAGTTCCTGCCGCTGAAAAGCATCCCCTTAGCATGATGCTGCCACCACCATGCTTCACGGTAGGAATGGTGTTAGATGGGCAATGAGCTGTGCCTGGTTTCTGCCAGACATAGTGCATAGTTACATTCCAGCTAAAGATTCAAATTTCCTCTCATCAGACCACAGAATATTTTGCCTCATGCTCTGATTCCTTCGCTTGCCTTTTTGCAAACTCCAGGTGTGCTATCATGCGCATTTTATCAGTAGTGGCTTCCGTCTGGCCACTCTCCCATAATGCCTAGATTTGTGAAGTGCTGCAGAGGCTGTTGTCCTTCCAGCAGGTTCTCCCATTTCAGCCAAGGAACTCCGTATTTCTGTCAGAGTGGTCATTGGGTTATTGGTCACCTCCCTGACCAAGATCCTTCTTGCTTGGTTGCTCAGTCTGGTCAGTTTGGTTGGACGGCCAGGTCTAGGATGAGTCTGAGTAGTTGCATATTCTTTCAATTTCCTAATGATGGAGCTCGCTGTGCTCTTCGGAACTTTCAACACTCTAGAAATGCGTTTATACCCTTCCCCACATCTATGTCTCCTCACAATCATTATATCTCAGAGTTCTACGGACATTTCCTTGGACTTCATGGTGGAGTGTCTGCTCTGACATGCACTGTCAACTCTGGGACCTTATATAGAAAGGTGTGTTTCTTAAAACATGTCCAATCAATTGAGTTGGTCACAGGTGGGTTATAATCAAATTGTCGAGACATCTCAAGGATGATCAAAGGACATTGGATGCACCTGAGCTCAATTTGGAGTGTCACAGCAAAGGGGTGAATACTTATTGACTCAAGACATTTCAACTTTTCATTTACAATGAACTTGTAAAATTTTTCAAAAAGAGAAATTCCACTCACATTACGTGGTATTATATGTAGGTCAGTGACAAAAAAAATCTCAATTTAATCTATCTTAAATTCCAGCTGAAACACAACGAAATGTAAAACAATTCCAAGGGGTGTGAATACTTTCCGAAGGCACTGTAGTTGGTGATGATTATTGTAGCCTTCTCACTATGGCTGTGCACTTGTACAAACAAGGGAATTGGTAGGATAGCAGAAAGCAAAAGAACAAAGCAACCTGTGAGCTGGGAGGGATGAATAAGAAAGGAGGTATTGGGAAAGAAATAGCATGCCTTGGGCAATGGTGTTGGTGAGAGATGGGCTCGACCAAGCTGGAGGACCAGCAAACTACATGTGCTTAACAGCAAGCTGCGAGCCATTTCACGGTCAAACTTTCCATGCTCCGAGCTGATAATTCACCCTTCGGACTGTTGACAGTAACTTTCTACCATGGTGCTGCTCTTTCCCACTCCAGCCAGTGCGAGAATCCTTGTTTAATTGAAACTCGCCTAACTGACTCAACGGAACCCTACTGCCAGCGTGCACCTGTGGCTGGTCTCTTATATCAGTGCCATGAGCCTTTTTTGGTGACACCATGTATACCTGCGTGCATCACAAATACAGTCACGTGAAAAAGTAAGTACACCTCACGTAAAGTTTTGACTTTTTCAACATATTTCAACATACAGCTATTTGATCTTCATTTCAACAATATTGATAGATAAAGGTGATATAATATAACAAATATCATGAAACATTTACATTTTGTAGTCCATTGTATAATTTAAATAAACATAAATGCAAATTTCGCATGTGGAAAAAGTAAGTACACCCCCACATTTATCACCACTTCAAATACCTAAAATTAGAATCAGGTGCACCAGCTCAGGTGCATATGATTAGAACATCGTTAGAGAGGATCTTGGAGAAACCTGTCTTATTTAAACCTCAGACATTTAGTTTGGTTTGCTCTTTGTTGATGAAGTGTGTGGCGTCATCATGCCTGGATCAAAAGAGCTCTCTGAGGCCTTCAGAAAGAAGGTTATAGATACCTACGAGTCTGGGAAGGGATTTAAAAAGATCTCCAAACAATTTGAAATCAATCATTCGACTGTCTGGAAGATCATCTACAAGTGGAGAAGATTCCAAACACCTGCCAACTTGTTCAGGCCAGGCCGCCCCAGCAAGTTCAGCCCGAGAGCAGACCAGACCGCAAGATGCTGAAAGAAGTCTCGAAGAACCCCAGAATGTCATCACGGGACCTACAGGTAGCTCTTGCCACTGTTGATGTCAAAGTGCACAGGTCTACCATTAGAAAGAGGCTGCACAAATTAGATCTACATGGGAGGTGTGCCAGGAGGAAACCTTTGCTGTCCAGAAAGAACATCAGGGCAAGACTAAAGTTTGCCAATGAACACCTCGGCAAAGACCAGCACTTCTGGAACAATGTGCTCTGGACAGATGAGTCAAAGGTAGAGCTATTTGGCCACAGTACCCGAAGACATGTTTGGCAAAAACCAAAGGCAGCATTTGACCACAAGAACCTGATACCAACTATAAAGCATGGTGGTGGAAATATTATGGTTTGGGGCAGCTTTGCTGCATCAGGGCCTGGGCAGCTCACCATCATCGAATCCACTATGAATTCTTCATTGTACCAGAGGGTGCTTGAGGATAATGTGAGGCCATCTGTCGGAAAGTTGAAGCTCAACCGAAGGTGGACCTTGCAACATGACAATGACCCTAAACATACCAGTAAATCCACCAAAGAATGGCTGAAAAGAAAGAAATGGAGGGTTCTGGAATGGCCAATTCAAAGCCCGGATCTAAATCCCATCGAGATGTTGTGGGGGGATTTGAAACGAGCTGTGCATGCAAGAAACCCCTCAAACATCGCACAGCTGAAAGAATTCTGCATGGTGGAGTGAGCTAGAATTTCTCCAAGTCGATGTCAGAGACTGGTAGACAGCTATAAGAAACGCCTACTTGAGGTTGTTTCTGCCAAAGGGGGCAATACCACCTATTAGAGCCAAGGGTGTACTTACTTTTTCCACATGCGAAATTTGCATTTATGTTTATTTAAATTATACAATGGACTACAAAATGTAAATGTTTCATGATATTTGTTGTATTATATCACCTTTATCTATCAATATTGTTGAAATGAAGATCAAATAGCTGTATGTTGAAATATGTTGAAAAAGTCAAAACTTTACATGGGGTGTACTTACTTTTTCACGTGACTGTAGATCACCATCACACCATCCTGGCACAATGGGTATGATGCCCACTGAGAAGATGGGAGGTTTAATCCTCTGAAAATAATCCGTTTAATCCATGTGGTACATTTTATTTCTTTATTAGAAAGAGGCTCATGGAAGAGCAAGGTAGATCTGACATTGAGACAAAGATTAAGGGAATTAATGGACAGGAAAAGAGGAGAGGTGGGAGGGAAGGACACAGTGAAACTAGTAAGTAAAATGAATCAGTTAGGAAAGGTTAATGGTGGTACATGGAACAGAATTGGAGATGACAAGTGATAGCAGTGCACTGGTTGCTTGAACCCCTGGAGGGAAGAGGGAGACAGAACAGCCTGTAGGTGGTGGTTCTACAGACGTGAGAAGTGACGAATAGAAGAGCCGTGGTGATGTAATCTGCTTGATTTTTTGGAAGTTTACCCTTGAGAAGTTACTGTTGGTGGGGAGGATCAGACGACTGAGAGAACCTTTTTTTTGTTTGTTTTTTCTGTACTCAGTTGAGGCTCATGTAAGAGCTAACATATCGAAGATATAATAAAGGGAACAGGAGACAAGAGGGGGAGAGAGAGGGAGACAACACCAGTAGAGAACAGGGACATTGGGAGTTCTGTGGAAGGCTGAGAGTTGGGGCAGGGTATCTGGGACAGATGGACACTCCAAGGACTTTCAGGAAAGGAGATGACAAGAGACGAGATTGTTGCAGAATAGATGGTAGAAAACAGAGAGATCACCAACATGCCAGTGATGTGAAAGCAACAGACATTAGGGTCTGCCTCATCATGGGAGATTGCAATACTTTTGAGAGCTTTAGATTCCACAGAATCCAGGAAATACAGATGTGATGCTGGGGCTCCAGCCCATAGTAGAGGGCAGTACTCCTCTGTGTTACACACAAAGGCCTTTGATGACTGTGTATCTCTGATTTCCCAAGGAAAGACTTGGTTTGACAGAGGATGTCTAGTCTGCGGCTGGCATTGGAGGCCAGGTTTGCTTTTTTTGGTCAGCCCAGGGAAAGGTCATGGCTGATGGAGAAGCCGAGACGTTCCAGAGACTGGACCTCTTCCCTTTGATGACCAAGGAAATCAATAGGTGGGTTTGTTTGACGATCATTCGGAAGTGCTGACGTGAAGCTGTGAGATTATCCTGGATCGAAAGACCTGTTTCATTTATCAGAGCAGAGTCTCATCATTTTCAGATCAGCAGATATCGAGAAACGCAGCTGTTGGCTGCTTAGCCGAGGGATGTGGTTACTGTACGACCCAATGTGAAGTTGCCTGCAAAAAGGACCAAAGGGTTTTTCAGAGCATCCGAGAGGTTATTAATGTAGATGAGGAACAAGACTGGGCCAAAAACACTGTCTTTGGGGAACTGTAGCCTCCACTGGGTGAGGGAAGGAGAGGGCTCCTCTAATTATACCGGAATAATGGCCAATCTCACGAGTATATCCGCAACGTGTGCGCACATACAAGGAGTGTTCGCCGTTACACACAAATGTATAAGAATATTCAGGTGTGTGTTCATACTTCATACTCGAGAAAGCAGCATCATGGTTACTACACACAGTCACGTGAAAAAGTAAGAACACCCCATGTAAAGTTTTGACTTTTTCAACATATTTCAACATGCAGCTATTTGATCTTCATTTCAACAATATTGAAAGATAAAGGTGATATAATATAACAAATATCATGAAACATTTACATTTTGTAGTCCATTGTATAATTTAAATAAACATAAATGCAAATTTCGCATGTGGAAAAAGTAAGTACGTCAGGGTTTATGTTATTGTGGTTATTGTTGTTATTCTTAATGATAATTTTGTGATAGCTTGCAATTCCTGCTGAATTGTCGCGTCCTGTTTGCAATTCCTGACAATTCTCACCATCTTCTTTGGCCAATATTAACAACTTGGCAAGTGTATCAAAGAGCACGTGCACACGAGTAATAAAAATGTTATTTTAAAGTAGTCTATCAATTGTAAGCTCTGTCTTGAGCCTTTAGAAACGCACAGAAAACAATATTTAGGATGGACATTAAAAGGATGCCTGTACATTGTACAATCCATTGTCAGATACATAAATTACACAAGAAATGAAAGCCCACAGAATCTTGTTTCTCACAGTCTGAGAGTCCTTTAGGTGTCTCTGAGCTGTCTCTGATCCTGTCTCTGAGCTCTGCGACCTCATGGCTTGGTGTTTGCTCTGATATGCATTGTCAGCTGTGAGACCTTATATGGACAGGTGTGTGCCTTTCCAAATCATGTCCAATCAATTGAATTTACCACAGGTGGACTCCAATCAAGGTGTAGAAACATCTCAAAGATGATCAAGAGAAATGGGAGGCACCTGAGCTAAATTTCAAGTGTCATAGCAAAGGGTCTGAATACTTATGTCAATGTGATATTTCAGTTTTTTCTTTTTAATAAATTTGCAAAACTTTCTAAAATCCTGTTTTCTCTTTGTCATTATGGGGTATTGACTGTAGATTGATAAGGGAAAAAATGAATTTAAACGATTTCAGCAAAAGGCTGCAACATAACAAAATGTGAAAAAAGTGAAGGGGTCTGAATACTTTCTGAATGCACTGTATATACAGTATATATATATATATAAACACACACACACTCACTCAACGGACTGCTGCTTGCCATCCAAATGCAGTTAACTAAAACAATAAAGCATCGTCGCTGCCCCTGTCGTCCTCACGCCGAAAAGCTTTCCATTGATTCGGGTATTTCCGAAGGATCAAGGCAACATTTGATTGTTTCATCCAGTTCTCCCTGCTCCACATAGACATAGAAAATTGTCAGTGATCGCATCAGTAAAGTAGTGCTATCTAATGACCATCATTTCATGCCCGGTCTCCTTTATCCATTCGTTTTCCAAGATTACCGAGCTGGAGATTTCCATCGGCTTGAGCTTCACATCAAAGAATGTACTACCGGTAATGCCCTTTTGAACCTACATCTGAAACGTCTCCAGCAACTGGTCTTTGAAGCTTTTTATTCCCTGGGTGTCCGTCACAAACTTCAATCGACAAGTGAAAAAGTTTAGTGGCCTTTTAAACAAAGGGAGTGTTTATTTGTTTATGTATCCATTTTTACATTGAACTCAGGCTCATCGTGGAACCTGTGCATGCATCACATGTAGGACTGGATCCAGACATGATGGGATGGCAGATGTAGATGCGACAACTACATTACTTGATGTCGGTGCAATTTGATGTGAATTTCAAGGACATTAGTGGACAATGGACAACTACGCTATAGCATTTCAACCTTGCATTTGGGTTTTTTTTTTTTTTGTTTTTTTTTTGTATACAAGATCGAGGCTCGTGAAAGAGCGAACATTAATCACACAGAAAGACAAACAGACACATAAAACAAATAACATCGGGAGCGGTAGACAAGATGGGGAGAGAGGGGGAAGGACACAAACACAACATTTGAGAGCAGGGACCGAGAGACATGGAGACATCGAGAGATCTGTGGGAGGGAGAGGGCTTTGGGGGGGAGGCATGTGAAGGGGGGGAGGCATGTGAAGGGGGGGAGGCATGTGAAGGGGGGGGGGGTGGGAGAGGTATAAACATATGGACACTGCCAGGATTTCCAGGAAATAAGTTGGAATTTCAAACAAGGTGGATCTGGGGTGAATTAGTGGGGGTAGAAAAGATCAAGGTTATGGATGGGGGAAGATAAGAGATGGTGGTGAACAGCTGTTTTAAAGACCTGGAGGGAGGAGAGGGATTGAAGGGAGTGTGGGAGTTTGTTCCACAGGCGGGAGAAAAGAGGAATGAAAGAGTCACAGTTAGCTGTTAGCTGACAGTCACAGTTAGTAAGAGGAAATTCAGTTAGCTGATATAAAAATCCAATTCAAATTTCAGTCAATCGGATGAAAATTGAGGCTTTTAGAAATTTGAAAATAGTGGTTGACCTTTGGCCTATTTTAACCTTTTCGCCTATGCTGATCTCAAAAATAGTTGTTGATTGAATTCAGTTTAATAACTGATACGTAAATCCCATTCAAATTTCAAGTGATTGATTGATTGTGATTGAGACTCTTTCCCAAGGCAATGAGGCATCGGTTCAGATGTAAACGCGAAACGGGCTAACCCAAAAGGTTTTGTCTTCTTTGCGGAATAAAGGGGCTATCTCTCTCCCAGGAAACTAAATTCAGTTTGGAATTGTTTTTCTCCCTCCGTCAGCGCTTTTGAATACGTATGGGAAATTACTGAGGATTTTTTGAGTTATGGAAATATGAGCTATCTTGCTTCACTTTGCCTCCTGCCCCCATTCTTCAAATGGGATGTCACTCCACAGTATACCAGTCGAATGGTATGCGCAACTTGTTTGTTTTTTTGTCTGTTTGTTTTTGTTTTTGTATACAGAATCGAGGCTCGTGAAAGAGCTAACATTTATCACACAAACAAATCAAACAGACAAACAAAGTATATAAAAAGGGGAGCGGTAGACAAGATGGGGAGAGAAGGGGAAGCACACAAACACAACATTTGAGAGCAGGGACATCGGGAGATGTGTGGAAGGGAGAGGGCTTGGGGGGAGGAGGCGTGGGAAGGGGGTCGGGGGGGGGGGGTGATAATACTAGAATACTAGAAGTTATCATTCTAGAATACTAGAATTGTTAATACTAGAAGCACCCTTCCCTTCGGGAGTGGCCATGGGGGTTGAGTTATTATCTATATTCAAACGTGTAATTCAAATTACCTCTCACTGCATCATTAAAAACACCTCACCACACTGGAAAACGTGGGGACAGGAATACTGTACTTTACAGGGTCGGACTTGTAATGCACTCTCCCACCTGGAGAGGCGCTACACGGTACACATTTACATAGAGAATTTGCGTCGTCATTGTCCCTCCAACCCCAAGACCACCACCAAATATAAAATCACCCCTGTACACTAATTGGGGTCATGCTGATCCCAGAACTGTAGGAGGAGCTCTGGGTATTTTTGGACCTGATTTTGAGAGAGAGCACAGCCAAAACGATGACCCACGTAAAATTAGAGGTAAACAAGAATTACAGTTTTCATCCACAGCACAATGTAATACAGCCCTCCCCTTTGGGCTGGCGCCCATGTCTCACACCTTTCACTTATTGATGCCATGGAGACCAAAATCCACAAAATGGTTGGAGTAGCCCATGACAAAACGGTTGGAGTATGCATGAAATCTCCAGGCCTGTTACTCCCACGTAACAGACAAATCGTGGCTTCTCTGCCTTCTAACACCTCATTTCTGGTCTGGCCATTTCCCTCTTCCCTTTCCATGCTCTGCCCCTCTCACAGATTTCTGCAGGATACATTCGGTCTGCCAATAACTCCCTGCTGGTTAAACTCCAAGTCATTGCTCCCTTCTCTCTCTTGTGGAACAAACCTCCTCAGTCTGTCCAATCTCATTTGTCTCTCCAATACTTCAATATGGTTTCAAGACCTACTCCTCAGGTCATTCACCATCCACACTCATATTTTATACCCTCAATAATCCCCTGGGCCCACCATCACCCTACAAGCCTCCCTTCCTTCTCCCTCCACCATCCTTTCCGGTTGTGTTCCATTGCTGCTCCATTCTCAGTTTTCCTTTCCTTTTCTTTCAGTCCCCTTCTTCATGTGCTTAAGCTTGTATCCAGCTGGGCTCACCCCTGAATGTTCTGTGTTCTAGCTCTTCCACGAGCCTTGTTTGAATATTAAAAAAATTCTGGAGAGAATATTGCGGTCAATGCTTTTACTTGTTCTCTTGGTCAAACATGAGTTGTGAGCGGAGGATTGTCGACGGGCTGTCGTGAGCTGGGTCTCCGCACGGTCCCAGAGGGCCAATGGACTGTCCTGAAAGAATTATGTGCCGCAACTCCGATGATCAAACTCTAAATTATAGTTCATAGAACACATTCAACTGCCCAGTCTTGAGAAAAAAACGACATTGGGAGGGTCCATCTTCTTTACCTTCCTTCTTTAGCATGTTAGATGAGTTATTCGTGCCTGTTGTTTGTGTCTATTATAACGTCCTTAAAACAGTGAGTTTCCTGTTTGGAATAATTTTCAATTTTGTTTGACTGTCGGACAGGGAGACAATAAAATAATCATCTCACTCCTCCCTGCACATTCACAATCAGGACGAGATTCCATACTATTTGCCAAATTCAGAGCCAACGTACTGCTAAACTGCAGGTTCGTGTTCAAAATGTAACATTCAATTGAAATTAAGTTGTTCCTCGATCATGAACTGACGTTTATTGACTGACAGACAGACAAAGTGAATCATTGCTTAACCCCGCATTTAGCTTCCAATAACCCAAGCATAGGCACGTGAACGAAACAAGATAACTAAATAATATTTGATTTTTTATTTATTTACATAAATCAAATTTTACCTGATTACCAAGTATCATCCAATTCTTTTTTCTGTTTGCAAGAAGAGATATTCTTTTGATACTCAAGGAGCAGAAAGTGGGAGTTGTCCTATGTGGTGTCATGGTGGCACACACAGCAGTGCTGGCTGGGTAAATACCTTTCCTTGAGCCTAACAAAGCTTCCCCAGGAGGCTCATTTTCAAGGTGCAGTGCCATGGAGGAACGGCGAGTGCCTGGCTAACAAAAGGCAGCTGACATTTCACTTCTGAGCTGCATGCAGGGTGTCCCGATGAAGGTCAGCCCTGCCTTATGGAATTAGCATTTTCAACATAATTTCCATTTTTTATTTTTCCCCTCCTCTCCTGTTTCTCAGTGTTATTGCTCCTGTGATAATTGCTTTTAAGCTAAAGCAACCTTTTAATTATTTGTTGTGTTGTAAACTTTGATTTTTTAAAATGTACTTGTGGGTTAATTTAATGTGTCCGCGCATTGTTTTCGAGTTGGCACTGTAAGGATTTCAGGCGATTGAATTTGAAGGATTTTTTTCATCCCTGTATAAACTCAATCACATTTGGTGTGGACACATCAATGTCACTGCAGACACGGACACAAAACTACCTCGACCTGCAAAGATTTGTTTTGACAATCATACTCAGGTATACTCCAACAAGTTCTGGAAGCGTTCATGACTACTTTTTTCTTATTCCAGAAAAAATAATACAGTCAGATAAAAATCTCGATCTATCAAGTTGTACATTATAACATAATGGAGGAAGGAAAAAGCACCCTTTCCTAATATATTTCTCTCTTACCCAGACTATGTAGTTACTCTGCGCTCGCGAAGCGAAAAGCGAAGTTAAGCGATCGGTTGCGGACGTGCGGACGCATGGTGTACGTACATCGTATGTGCGTGTCTGCATTTTAAAAATTCATTTTCTCGGCAACCGTTGGTCTTATTGACACTAAATTTACACCATGGTATGCGCCTACTCATGCAGAATTTTTTCGTGGTAATTATGACGTCATATGTCACGTGGTACAGACGCCATCTTGGAAAAACTTTGCACCTTTATATTTCTGAAACCGCTCAATGGAAAAAATTAAACATGGCTCATTGTCAAGTACTCCCCATGGGGAATAAGATATGTTAATTATGATGTCATCAGTGCCTTCATTATGTCGTCATAATTAGACAAGTACAACATTTTGTCCAATCAATTTGAAATTTCTTGAGCGTGATCTATGCAACAATTATATTGGAGAATGTAAATTCATAATGTCATCAGTCATGTGGTCTGCTAGCCATATTGGATCTACGTGAAAATCTTTGAAAACCTCCTTCTCTGAAACTGCTTAACCGATCAATGCCAAACTTTAACGAATTTATCAACTACCCATGGGAAATTTGGTTTGACAAAGATGACGTAATTGGTCACATGGTCTGGCATTTGTCACACTTTCGCCAACAAAATTGCTTCAACCCAGCATTCCACGAAGTCACGATATGACGAATTTTAGGGTACCCACACTTCCAGAGTCCTAAAACTCCAACCCACCATGGTTGAACCTTAATACATGGGTTTTGGAATCTAGAAGGTATATACTATTAAAACATACATATGTCTAGACAGTATGGGACGTGAGTACATCGATAAATTGCATTTGATTGGAATGTGCATCTCCACAATAAAACCGAAAAGGTCTCTTTGTCCGATGTATAAACACAAAACTACGTCCATGGCCGGATTTACGCAAGGGAAACCGGGGTATGTGAAACCGGGGCCTCCATCACCGAAGGGCTCACCCAAGCTTATTGTCATGATATCTACATATCATGCCAATAATCGGCTCGGGTCGGCCCAAGCTAAGTGCAGAAGCATTGTAATTTTTAATTTCCGGAGCGATCCTGTTATTGGAGGTGTAGTTGTTGTTCTGACGGTAATAAGTACAAGCTAATATTTATTTTTCCAGACCGGTCCTGTTATTGCAGGTGTAGGTGTTGTTGTGAAGGTAATATGTTTGGTGGAAGATTCGTTTGTTGTAAAATGGCAATATTTACTGCTCCAAACAATTGGAGATTTTTCGTCGAGATAGTTGGTGTGTACCCCGGTTTAGAATAGGTACACCGTATCCCTGCATGTCATAAGAGGCGACTAACAGGGTTGGCGTACGGGAAGTGCATCCGGCCATAAAAACATTGCCTCAAAAAAGGAACAATGACAATTACAACTACATATGGGCAGGGTACAGCCTGAAGTACCCCGTGGGGGACCCCACTCCTCTCGTCAAAACTCAAGGTGGGGAACCCGATCGAAGCAAGGGTGGAAATCACTCCATTTATGACGACGAAACGTCTGATGCCCGACGTGGAGATCGGTTTCTGAGGGTTGGGACATGGAATGTAGGGACAATGACAGGGAGATCAGGAGAAGTGGTGGAAGTATTGATCAGAAGAAGAGTGGACATATGTTGTGTGCAAGAGACGAGATGGAAGGGAAGTGGTGTGAGAATGGTGAAGGGTAGGCAGGGACAGAAATAGAAGTTTGTGTGGCAAGGGTGCCTGGAGGGCGTGCATGGTGTTGATGTCCTGCTTTCTGAGGAGTTTGTAGACAGTGTGGTGAGTGTGACTAGAGTGAGTGATAGGTTGATGATGGTAAAAATGATGATTGGAAAGCTCTTGGTGAACGTCATCTCGGGATATGCTCTGCAGGTTGGTCGGAGCGACGAAGAGAAGGACAAGTTCTGGTGTGCGATAGAGAAGCTGATGGAAAACATGAAAGATGAGGAAGTTGTTGTGGTAGGAGGAGACCTAAATGGACATGTGGGAAGGAGTATGGACGGTTTTGAGGGAGTTCATGGGGGTTATGGATATGTTGTGAGAAATGGAGAAGGTGAAAGGATTTTGGAGTTTGCTGATGGAGCTGATTTGTTGATTTGTAATACTCAGTTCCAGAAAGAGGATAATAAGCTTGTTACATACACGCCAGGTGGGTCGACGACAACCGTTGACTACCTGATGGTGCGTAGGCGAGATAGGGGGCACCTCCGGGACATAAAGGTGATCCCGGGGGAGGAGGCTGTTTCACAGCACCACTTGGTTGTCTGCGACATAAGGGTGAAAGGTGCGAGGAGAGCTAGGCGGGTGAAGTACCAACCGAGAATGAAGGTGTGGAGGTTGAAAGAGGTGACAGTAAGGGAGGCATTAAAAGAGAGGCTGAATAGGGTAGAGGATGATGTGGTTGAGCTTGAAAGTGGTTGGATGTCAATGAAAGATAGTCTGTTGGGAGCCATTGGTGAGGTATGTGGATGGACAAAAAGGACACCGAGGCACTCGGAAACATGGTGGTGGGATGATGAAGTTGGAAAGAGGATTGACGAGAAGAGGAAGAAGTTCAAGGAGTGGCAGAAGGCGAAGGGTATGGGAGCAGAAAAAGCAGAGCATGAGAGGTATAAGGCAGCCAAGAAGGCTGCAAAGAAAGAGGTAGCGAAGGCGCAGGAAACATGTAGGGAAAATGTTCGGAGAACGCTTGGATTTGGAAGAGGGTCAGAAAGCAGTATTCAGGATTGCAAAGCAGATAGCAAAAGAGAGGTGTGATGTGATGGGGGTGAGTTGCTTGAAGGATGAAGTGGGACAAATCGTTGTGGACCCAGATGGAATTAAAGGAAGATGGAAAAGATATATGGAAATGCTGTTGAATGCAGAGAATGAATGGGATGGCAACATAGATAGTAAGCCAATTTTAGGACCGGCAGAGAAGATAACTGAGAAGGAAGTTGAGGAAGCGATAAAAGCAATGAAGAGTAGAAAAGCGGGAGGGCCGACAGGAGTTGTGGGAGATATGTTGAAGGCAGCAGGAAGTTGGGGTGTGAAGAGAATGACAGAGATCTGTAATCTGGTGGTGAAAGAAGGCCGCATTCCAGTGGATTGGGAACTGAGTATCCTCGTACCTCTATACAAGGGGAAAGGTGACCCTCTGGACTGTGGCTCATATCGAGCGATAAAGTTATTGGAGCATGGAATCAAGGTATTGGAAAGGTTGTTGGAGAGGAGGATAAGGAAGAAAATGAAGATCGACGAGATGCAGTTTGGATTTATGCCAGTAAGAGGAATGACAGATGCACTTTTTATTGTAAGGCAGTTGCAGGAGAAGTACACGGAAAAGAAGAAGAAGTTGTTTCTTCGGTTTGTTGATCTGGAGAAAGCTTTCGATAGGGTTCCACACAAAGTAGTGACATGGGCATTGAGGAAGTTAGGAGTGGAGGAATTGTTGATCAGAGTGGTGATGGCAATGTACGAGAGAGTGCGCACAGCTGAAAGGACGAAGGACTGGAACAATGGTGAGTTTGAGGTGAAGGTGGGAGTGCATCAGGGGTCGGTACTAAGTCCACTACTATTAGTAGCTGTGATGGAGGTGCTGGCTCGGAATGTAAAGGAGGGTTTACCGTGGGAGTTGTTGTATGCAGATGATCTGGTGTTGATTGGGGAAAGTATGGATGGACTGAAGGAAAAGATGAACAAGTGGAAGGAATGTATGGAGACAAAAGGTCTGAAGGTGAATATAGGAAAGACGAAGGTGATGGCAAGTGGTAAAGCATGTGGTGAGGTGGAAAGAACTGGGAAGTGGCCGTGTGCTGTGTGCAGGAAGGGTGTCGGAGTGAACTCCATTCAATGTACAATGTGCGCTGAGTGGGTTCATCAAAAATGTAGTGGCTTGAGAAGGTCATTAAACAGTGTGGCAGCTACATTCAAGTCTAAGGTGTGCACAGAGGGAGCTGCAGATGGAGGAAATGTTGAGTTGGATCTTGGAGATCGTGTGAAGCTGGAAGGTGTGAAAACATTTTGCTACCTCGGAGACATGCTGAATGGAGAAGGTTGATCAGACTCGGCAACGGTTGCTGGAGTGAGATGTCCATGGAAGAAGTTTCGGGAACTGTGTGGCATGCTGACGAGGAGCGGAGTGTCGTTGAATCTGAAGGGAAAGGTGCATGCTGCATGTGTGAGAAGTGTTATGATTTGTGGGAGCAAGACATGGGTAATGAACGTAGAGCAGCAACGAAGGCTGGAAAGGGTGGAAATGCAAATGGTTTGGTGGATGTGTGGAGTATCGTTGAGAGAGAGGAAGACAAATGATGAATTGCGAAAGATGATGGGAATAGAGCCTGTGATTGATGCTGTGAAGAGGAACAGGTTGAGATGGTTTGGTCATGTGTTGAGGAAGAATGAAAGTGACTGGTTGAGAAGAGTGATGGAAATGAATGTGGAAGGAAGTAGAGGACGGGGAAGACCGAGAAAGACTTGGCTAAAGATGGTGGAAGAAGAAATGCGGGCAAGGGGGTTAACAAGGGGAGATGCAGAAAATCGGGCAAAATGGAGAAGATTGTCATGGGGACCGCAAGGCTAACCCCCGCTCTAGCAGGGAAAATGGCCTTAAAATGCCTGTTGTTGTTGTTGTTGTTGTACATTTGGTGATGGGATTTTCAAGTCTTGCGTAATTGGTGGAGGGTAATGGTGAACATTCAATTGTTTAAGGGATTTTTTTACTTTCTGTGTTGGTGGAATCCGATAACAAGTACATAGAAAGCAATGCTTCTCATTTCGTTACTTATAGTTCCATTACTCAAATTGAATCAAACATAACTTGGAAGTTGTAACAGTAATACAATATCTTTTTTACAGGCCAATTGACGCTTTGCCAATCTTCAGTTGCGTCGAGAATCCATTGGTGGTAATAAAAACCCGCAAAAAACACTCCTGGAATTCTGTATTTTATCCAATAATTATACTCATGGAGCCTGCAATGGTCATAAGGCAACTGTACAAATAGAAAATTGATGGGGATGCCACAGAATAAGATATGAGTTTCGGGTGCCATCAGTGAAAAAGGTTGAAAACCACTGCTTTACTTCATCGTTGGTGGCAGAAAGGACCACAACCACCCATGTGTGCCCCGGGGCCTCCAACACCATAAGTCCGGTGCTGCCCTGTCGTCAATGGACATATGCAGCACCGATGAAGTAAAGCACACCGCCACGATGATGAAGCACGATGAAGTAAGCACACAACACACCACACAAAACAAGTCCTGCCGAGGGCCTGCAATGTCCGATTGCTCTTTCTTGTTGGTGCAATGTTAATGGGAGGTTACCTGCAGCAATTGGTTTCTCATGGATAATATATGGAGGGGAGGCCTTTATGGTGAGGGCCTTTAAGACACGAAGTGCTGCTGCTAGAAAAGCAAGCCATAACTTTCTGATCGTCGCAGGTCAAACGCTCCCAGTGTTTAGGTTTGGGAGGTCGGATGGGAACTTTATGAGAACAGGAAGTCGTGTGCGAGAGGCTTTGCAGGGTTTAAATAAAAACAGTTTGGGCACTCCATGTTGTGACGTGCACTCAACATTGTGATCTTATATCTTGTTAAAGGAAGGGAACAACAGAGAAAACTTACATTTCCATCATTTTAATCGTGCAGCGCTGATCAATTTCCCCACATGTATACACAGTTGCTGTGTTGCTGTGGCCCTCCATCTATTTGTTTCTTGTTACTTTATCTCTAAACTTTTATTTTTTTGTTTACATTGTTGAGGCAGGTGTAGGTGCTCGTACACTGAACGGATCAGGACGTAACAGACGAAAACAGGACACAAATCACACATGTATGGGGTGGACAAGATGGACACAGAGGTAAACTCTATGGAGGGGAAACTGGAAAATTGGAAGGAGGAGGGATTTGTATGGGGTTAACGTGATTTGTGTGGGGTTAACGTGATTTGTGTGGGGTTAACGCGATTTGTGTGGGGTTAACGTGATTTGTATGGGGTTAACGTGATTTGTGTGGGGTTAACGTGATTTGTGTGGGGTTAACGTGATTTGTGTGAGGTTAACGTGATTTGTGTGGGGTTCACGTGATTTGTGTGGGGTTAACGTGATTTGTGTGGGGTTAACGTGATTTGTGTGGGGTTAACGTGATTTGTGTGGGGTTAACGTGATTTGTGTGGGGTTAACGTGATTTGTGTGGGGTTAACGCGATTTGTGTGGGGTTCACGTGATTTGTGTGGGGTTAACGTGATTTGTGTGAGGTTAACGTGATTTGTGTGGGGTTCACGTGATTTGTGTGGGGTTAACGTGATTTGTGTGGGGTTAACGTGATTTGTGTGGGGTTAACGTGATTTGTGTGAGGTTAACGTGATTTGTGTGGGGTTAACGTGATTTGTATGGGGTTCACGTGATTTGTGTGGGGTTAACGCGATTTGTGTGGGGTTCACGTGATTTGTGTGGGGTTAACGCGATTTGTGTGGGGTTAACGTGATTTGTGTGTGGTTAACGTGATTTGTGTGGGGTTGACGTGATTTGTGTGGGGTTAACGTGATTTGTGTGTGGTTAACGTGATTTGTGTGGGGTTAACGCGAGTTGTGTGGGGTTAACGTGATTTGTGTGGGGTTAACGCGATTTGTGTGGGGTTCACGTGATTTGTGTGGGGTTAACGCGATTTGTGTGGGGTTAACGTGATTTGTGTGGGGTTAACGTGATTTGTGTGGGGTTAACGTGATTTGTGTGGGATTAACGTGATGTGTGTGGGGTTAACGTGATTTGTGTGGGGTTAACGTGATTTGTGTGGGGTTAACGTGATTTGTGTGGGGTTAACGTGATTTGTGTGGGGTTAACGTGATTTGTGTGGGGTTAACGTGATTTGTGTGGGGTTAACGTGATTTGTATGGGGTTAACGTGATTTGTATGGGGTTAACGTGATTTGTGTGGGGTTAACGTGATTTGTGTGGGGTTAACGTGATTTGTGTGAGGTTAACGTGATTTGTGTGGGGTTAACGTGATTTGTATGGGGCTAACGTGATTTGTGTGGGGTTAACGTGATTTGTGTGGGGTTAACGTGATTTCTGTGGGGTTAACGTGATTTGTATGGGGTTAACGTGATTTGTATGGGGTTCACGTGATTTCTGTGGGGTTAACGCGATTTGTGTGGGGTTCACGTGATTTGTGTGGGGGTAACGCGATTTGTGTGGGGTTAACGCGATTTCTGTGGGGTTAACGCGATTTGTGTGGGGTTCACGTGATTTGTGTGGGGTTAACGTGATTTGTGTGGGGTTAACGTGATTTGTGTGGGGTTAACGTGATTTGTATGGGGTTAACGTGATTTGTGTGGGGTTAACGTGATTTGGGTGGGGTTAACGTGATTTGTGTGAGGTTAACGTGATTTGTGTGGGGTTAACGTGATTTGTGTGGGGTTAACGTGATTTGTGTGGGGTTAACGTGATTTGTGTGGGGTTAACGTGATTTGTATGGGGTTAACGTGATTTGTGTGGGGTTAACGTGATTTGTATGGGGTTAACGTGATTTGTGTGGGGTTAACGTGATTTGTATGGGGTTAACGTGATTTGTGTGGGGTTAACGTGATTTGTGTGGGGTTAACGTGATTTGTGTGGGGTTAACATGATTTGTGTGGGGTTATCGTGATTTGTGTGGGGTTACGTGATTTGTGTGGGGTTAACGTGATTTGTGTGAGGTTAACGTGATTTGTGTGAGGTTAACGTGATTTTTATGGGGTTAACGTGATTTGTGTGGGGTTAACGTGATTTGTGTGGGGTTAACGTGATTTGTATGGGGTTAACGTGATTTGTGTGGGGTTAACGTGATTTGTGTGGGGTTAACGCGATTTGTGTGGGGTTCACGTGATTTGTGTGGGGTTAACGCGATTTGTGTGGGGTTCACGTGATTTGTGTGGGGTTAACGCGATTTGTGTGGGGTTAACGTGATTTGTGTGGGGTTAACGTGATTTGTGTGGGGTTCACGTGATTTGTGTGGGGTTCACGTGATTTGTGTGGGGTTAACGCGATTTGTGTGGGGTTCACGTGATTTGTGTGGGGTTGACGCGATTTGTGTGGGGTTAACGTGATTTGTGTGTGGTTAACGTAATTTGTGTGGGGTTGACGAGATTTGTGTGGGGTTAACGTGATTTGTGTGTGGTTAACGTGATTTGTGTGGGGTTAACGCGAGTTGTGTGGGGTTAACGTGATTTGTGTGGGGTTAACGCGATTTGTGTGAGGTTCACGTGATTTGTGTGGGGTTAACGCGATTTGTGTGGGGTTAACGTGATTTGTGTGGGGTTAACGTGATTTGTGTGGGGTTAACGTGATTTGTGTGGGGTTAACGTGATGTGTGTGGGGTTAACGTGATTTGTGTGGGGTTAACGTGATTTGTGTGGGGTTAACGTGATTTGTGTGGGGTTAACGTGATTTGTGTGGGGTTAACGTGATTTGTGTGGGGTTAACGTGATTTGTGTGGGGTTAACGTGATTTGTGTGGGGTTAACGTGATTTGTATGGGGTTAACGTGATTTGTATGGGGTTAACGTGATTTGTGTGGGGTTAACGTGATTTGTGTGGGGTTAACGTGATTTGTGTGAGGTTAACGTGATTTGTGTGGGGTTAACGTGATTTGTATGGGGCTAACGTGATTTGTGTGGGGTTAACGTGATTTGTGTGGGGTTAACGTGATTTCTGTGGGGTTAACGTGATTTGTATGGGGTTAACGTGATTTGTATGGGGTTCACGTGATTTCTGTGGGGTTAACGCGATTTGTGTGGGGTTCACGTGATTTGTGTGGGGGTAACGCGATTTGTGTGGGGTTAACGCGATTTCTGTGGGGTTAACGCGATTTGTGTGGGGTTCACGTGATTTGTGTGGGGTTAACGTGATTTGTGTGGGGTTAACGTGATTTGTGTGGGGTTAACGTGATTTGTATGGGGTTAACGTGATTTGTGTGGGGTTAACGTGATTTGTGTGGGGTTAACGTGATTTGTGTGAGGTTAACGTGATTTGTGTGGGGTTAACGTGATTTGTGTGGGGTTAACGTGATTTGTGTGGGGTTAACGTGATTTGTGTGGGGTTAACGTGATTTGTATGGGGTTAACGTGATTTGTGTGGGGTTAACGTGATTTGTATGGGGTTAACGTGATTTGTGTGGGGTTAACGTGATTTGTATGGGGTTAACGTGATTTGTGTGGGGTTAACGTGATTTGTGTGGGGTTAACGTGATTTGTGTGGGGTTAACGTGATTTGTGTGGGGTTATCGTGATTTGTGTGGGGTTACGTGATTTGTGTGGGGTTAACGTGATTTGTGTGAGGTTAACGTGATTTGTGTGAGGTTAACGTGATTTGTATGGGGTTAACGTGATTTGTGTGGGGTTAACGTGATTTGTGTGGGGTTAACGTGATTTGTATGGGGTTAACGTGATTTGTGTGGGGTTAACGTGATTTGTGTGGGGTTAACGCGATTTGTGTGGGGTTCACGTGATTTGTGTGGGGTTCACGCGATTTGTGTGGGGTTCACGTGATTTGTGTGGGGTTAACGCGATTTGTGTGGGGTTAACGTGATTTGTGTGGGGTTAACGTGATTTGTGTGGGGTTATCATGATTTGTGTGGGGTTAACGTGATTTGTGTGGGGGTTAATGTGGGTATAAAATATGGTTTTGGATTAAGGATGATCTCAGATTGTGGTGAACAGTTGTCGAGAATACCTGGAGGGAAGAATGAGATTAAAAGGATGTGGAAGTTGGTTCCACAGGTAGAGAAAAAGAAGAACCAATTAGTGGAGGTGAGCAGTGATCAGTGATCTGGATTTAGGTAGATTCACCAGAAGGGGAGTTGATGGTGGTCCGTGTGAGCTGTGCAGAAACCTGGAGGAGTGGGGGGAAAACACTGAAACAGCAGAGGGTGAAAGATAAGAAAGGAGGCGGTGGAAGACAGAGAGACCACCGACCTGTCTGCGATGGTAAATTGTAAATCCATAGACTCGGCTTCATCACGTGAGATTCCAATAATCCTGAAGGCCTTGGTTCCCACAGCGTCAAGCTGAACAAGATGTGAGGCAGGGCAGTGACACTGGAGGGGAGAGCAGGACTCCATGAAGCTGCTGATGAAAGCCTTGTAGCTGGATATGAATTCAGGAGTGCCAAGGAGGACTTTGCATGACGGAGGATACCCAGTCTGCAGCTGGCCTTGGAGGTCAACTTTGAAATGTGGTTTGCCCAAGAAAGATCATGGCTGATAGTGATACCCAGGATTTTGAATGACTGAATTTCTTCAAGAGGCTTGTTGGGAAGGTAGATTTGTGGGTTTGCCAGATGATCCGTTTAGAGAGATCGAGATAGTGAGAGTGAGAGATTTGTCAAGACTAAAAGACATATTCCAAGTTTTCTACCATCTTGTGATTTTTTTTCAAGGCTTGAACAGAGGGAAGAGGTTGTTTCCTGCCTCTAGGAAGGATGGGGGATGTCATGGCAGAGGATGGAGTCATCAGCAAATAGATAAAGCGGATTTTTCAGAGAGGTAGAGAGATCATTTATGAAGATTAGGAATAAGATGGGCCTGGAACTCCGCCTTGGGGCACTCCAGCCTTGACGGAGAGGAGATGAAAGGATTCTGTTGAAAGCCAAACGTTGGCTACAAGAGTAGAGTAAGTCAGTAAGCCATGTGTGGAGTTGTTCTTGGATGCCATAGGCAGAGAGTTTGGAGAGTAAGGCAGGAGGTCACACTATATATATATAAAAAAGAAGAGATATGCCCAGAGAGACTGTCCTGCCCATTGAGGGCCAAATTAAGGGGGGAAATAAACATGGTCATCCATTGTTGGATGAGTAGAAGCTTGTCCATGGTGTCCATGGTACCTGGTACGAAACGAAATTCGTGATCTGAGATGAGGCCATTGGAGAAACGGAATGATTTCACATCAACTGCGATGATGGATTGGATTCCATGACTTTACTGATTTGTGAAAAGTCATGGAATGGAAATTAAGCTGATTGCTCTGTAATTAAGTGGATCAGTTTGTGCACCTTTTTATGTATTACAGTGATGTCGGTGGATTTCCAAGCAGATGGAAGATGACCTGTGGCAAATGACAGGGTGAAAAGGGCAGAGAGAGGATGTGGAAGAGCGACAGAGCAGGTTTTTAGGATTTATAGGATTTGGTTCTTATTTGTTTATCTGGTTTCTACTTCCATGTGCTTATATATATATATATAAAGCTCAGTTGACTTTTTCCTCCACCAAATACCAGCGAAACGGAGTTGAGTAAAAGGGTGAAAATTCTACAGATGCTGTGATAAATAACTACCTCTGTCGGTTTGAATGTTTGAAAGAGAATAGACGTCTGGATCAATTTTTGAATTAAATTTAAATCCCGATTTATATATATTGTTGCGGATATGAGGACTGTATATTTTTTTTGATTGTGTGCTTTATTATTATTATTATTATTGTTTATTCTGCGCCCCCTGCCTCCGGAGCTGTGTAAAGGTGAAAGGGCATCCCATAATTAGTCCACAAGCATACACGTCAGCCAATAATAGAATACCCCTGTTCGATAGTTATATCTTATTCTGTGTTTTAGAGTAAGGCTGTGTCTCCCATTAATTGAAGTACTCCATTGCACCAGTGAAAGAGAATAGATCCCCTTTCATTCCCATCCCCAAAATCTCCATTTCCTTTCACATCCCCTTTCGTCATTGCCAAGCCTCGATTGACTTTTACATCCCCTCTCGTCATTGCCAAGCCTCGATTGCCAATTACATCCCCTCCAAAACCACCATTGAACGTGTGCTCGGGTCGGGGAAGAGGGGCGTGCCCGCCCGTCGTCATCAAGGGTGGAGCCAGAGGGTCGCGTGACCAACCAGGGCCGAGGTGAGCACACCGATGGGCGTGTCCTGAAGGCCGGCGGCTTGATCGCCGGAGGCGCTATAAAGGCGCGCGCGCAAGAAGCGGAGTGAGTGGTTTTGGTCGTCAGTGGTTGCGTTGTGGTGGTCAGTGGTTGCGTTGGTTGCGGTGAGGAGTCGGTGGTGAGGAGTGAGTGGACCAAGAAAGAGTTGAGGGTTTGGACCAGACGAGTCAGACAAGTCCTGGGAAAGCAGAGGAGGCCACAGCAGCAACAACACCCAACAGCCACTTGGGGCCTGGACGGCGGTTTTGAGCAAGGCCGTGAAGGAACGGCGGCTGCTAAACGCGCCGATCGTGCTGCAGGACCCCCTTGGACCTTCCTCTCCCTCCAGCCATCCATCTCCTGCCTTTCCACCCTTCTTGTGTACGTGAGTTTGTTTTGTTTGTTCTGTCCCGGGGTTAATTAAGTCTGTATAAGCTAGTATTTGCACTGTGTCACCTGCGTCTTATGTGTTGTAAATAAACGTGACTGCTTTCTTTTTGCTTCTGTGTACAATAAATCCAATTACTCTTCTGTCCGTCTTCTCGTCTTATTCCTTTTCCTCTTTGCATTTCGTCGTTTTAGAGTTTTCCAGATTGGGCAGCTGCGGTGCGATACAGCCAAAGTTCTGGGTGAATCGGGTGAGTCGGGGAACAACTGTTCGGTCGCGGAGCCTTCGCTCGGCAAAGTAACATCTAAACCGCGATCAGTAACAATATATATAAACGCGAGTTGTCTGTGTGTGTCTGCGTTTTATTCAGAGATGGCTGAACGGATCTTCATCAAACTTTCAGAGGTTCATTAGTGAGTGTCTGGGAGTGTTTCAGGCCAAAAACAAAAATTGAAAGAAAAAAAAGTTTTTTTTTTTTTGGAGTTAAAAAAAAATAAAAAATAAAGTTCGCTCGATAGTGCCGAAGCCTTTTTAAATGAATGGCAGTTATATACAAGTACACATTCGCATAAATAAATACAAAACAATTTCCAGACATTTGAATACAAATAAATCAAACAATTCCGGAGGTGTATGAATTCGGTAGTATGGCTTCTTCTTCTTCCTGGTCGGCATCACACTTAACTCAGAAACGTGAGCCACATTCACTCAGGAACGTGAGCCACTCCCCTTCCTCTCCCGCCTCCCCTCCCCTTTCCCCCCGTCCCCTCCTTCTCCCGACCCTTCTCCCCTCCTTCCCCCCTCCCCTTCCCCCCCTTCCCCATACCCCCTTCCTCCCCTCCCCATCCCCCTTCCCTCCCCCTCATCCCCCTCCGCTCCCCCTCATTCCCCTCCCCACCACCCCTCCCCCGCCCAGCAACACCAGGTACTTCTGCTAGTATATATATGGATATGTATATACAGTCACGTGAAAAAGTAAGTACACCCCATGTAAAGTTTTGACTTTTTCAGCATATTTCAACATACAGCTATTTGATCTTCATTTCAACAATATTGGTAGATAAAGGTGATATAATATAACAAATATCATGAAACATTTACATTTTGTAGTCCATTGTATCTATCTATAATTCCAGTAATCTCTGTGTGTCTGTGTGTGTGTGTGTGTGTGTGTGTGTGTGTGTTTGTCTGTGACCGCTGTTTCTCGACAACTATCGGTCCGATATACTTGAAACTTGCCAGGTATATTGCTGGGGACCTGAGGATGTGCCTTTTCAAGGTTTCATATTAATCGGAGAAGTAGTTACCGAGCTATGGCGATTTAGCCGTTCGCCGTTCGCTTTGGCTTTGCGAATGGACCAAACCATTTCATGTAAATAGAGGGGGGGGGGGGGGGATTCTACCGTACTCGCAAGCCGTTCGCTTTGGCTTTGCGAATGGACCAAACCATTTCATGTAAATAGAGGGGGGGGTTCTGTGGTCGTTACTGCCACGTGGTTTCAAAGTTTTTTTTTGTTGTTGTTGTTTGCACGCATGTTTTTTTGCACCCACGTACGGGCACGCCCTAGTAATTTAAATAAACATAAATGCAAATTTCGCATATGGAAAAAGTAAGTACACCCTTGGCTCCAATAGGTGGTATTGCCCCCTTTGGCAGAAACAACCTCAAGTAGGCATTTCTTATAACTGTCTACCAGTCTCTGACATCGACTGGGAGAAATTTTTACCCACTCCTCCATGCAGAATTCTTTCAGCTGTGCGATGATTGAGGGGTTTCTTGCATGCACAGCTCGTTTCAAATCCCCCCACAACATCTCGATGGGATTTAGATCCGAGCTTTGACTTGGCCATTCCAGAACCCTCCATTTCTTTCTTTTCAGCCATTCCTTGGTGGATTTACTGGTATGTTTAGGGTCATTGTCATGTTGCAAGGTCCACCTTCGGTTGAGCTTCAACTTTCCGACAGATGGCCACACATTATCCTCAAGCAGGCCTCTGGTACAATGAAGAATTCTTAGTGGATTCTATGATGGTGAGCTGCCCAGGCCCTGATGCAGCAAAGCTGCCCCAAACCATAATATTTCCACCACCATGCTTTACAGTTGGTATCAGGTTCTTGTGGTCAAATGCTGTCTTTGGTTTTCACCAAACATGTCTTTGGTACTGTGGCCAAATAGCTCTATCTTTGACTCATCTGTCAAGAGCACATTGTCACAGAAGTGCTGGTATTTTCCTAGGTGTTCATTGGCAAACGTTAGTCTTGCCCTGATGTTCTTTCTGGACAGCAAAGGTTTTCTCCTGGCACACCTCCCAAGTAGATCAAATTTGTGCAGCCTCTTTCTAATGGTAGACTCATGCACTTTGACATCAACAGTGGCAAGAGCTACCTGTAGGTCCCATGATGACATTCTGGGGTTATTAGAGACTTCTTTCAGCATCTTGCGGTCTGCTCTCGGGCTGAACTTGCTGGGGCGGCCTGGCCTGAACAAGTTGGCAGTTGTTTGGAATCTCCTCCACTGGTAGATGATCTTCCGGACAGTCGAATGATTGATTTCAAATTGTTTGGAGATCTTTTTAAATCCCTTCACAGACTCGTAGGCATCTATAACCTTCTTTTTGAAGGCCTCAGTGAGCTCTTTTGATCTAGGCATGATGACGCCACACACTTCAACAACAAAGAGCAAACCAAACGAAATGTCTGAGGTTTAAATAAGACAGGTTCCTCCAAGAGGAACCTTCGTCTTCTACCGACTCCTCTCTGGCCTTGCCCCCCCCAGCTCTCTCTGGGCTCTGTCCCGCAAATATTCCTACAGGTCGCACAAGATCTGCCTGCAACCCTCTTATGGTTAAACTGCCAAAATCAAGACTCTCTGCTCACCTTCACTCCTTCATTCCTCTTTTCTCTCGCCTCTGGAACAAACTCCCTCACTCTCTTCAATCTCACTCCACTCTCCAGGTCTTTAAAACAGCTGTTCACCACCATCTCTTATCTTCCCCCATCCAAAACCTTGATCTTTTCTACCCCCGCTAATTTCACCCCAATTCCACTTTTTTGAAATACCAACTTCTGTCCTGGAAGTCCTTGGTGTCCTTGTTGTTTTATACTTCTCCCTCCCCCCCCCCCCTTCCCACGCCTCCTCCCCCCAAGCCCTCTCTCTTCCACACATCTCCCTGCCCTCAAATGTTGTGTTTGTGTGCTTCCCCTTCTCTCCCCAGCTTGTTTTCCGCTCCCTGTTTTTATATATTTTGTTTGTCTTGTTGATTTGTTTGTGAAGTAAATGTTAGTTCTTTCACGAGCCTCGATTCAGTATAAATAATAAACAAAAAAATCCTCTCTGACGATGTTCTAATCATTTGCACCTGAGCTGGTGCACCTGATTCTAATTTTACGTATTTGAAGTAGTGATAAATGTAGGGGTGTACTTACTTTTTCCACATGCGAAATTTGCATTTATGTTTATTTAAATTATACAATGGACTACAAAATGTAAATGTTTCATGATATTTGTTATATTATATCACCTCTATCTATCAATATTGTTGAAATGAAGATCAAATAGCTGTATGTTGAAATATGTTGAAAAAGTGAAAACTTTACATGGGGTGTACTTACTTTTTCACGTGACTGTATTTGGTTTTTTTTGAACGTCTGTGATTTTGCATTTTTTATTTCATGTCAGCAGTTGGAGAAGAACTAAGCAGGATTTCAAAACCCAATTGTGATATTGTCATATATACTGTTATGTATCTATAAAGTGAGATAGAACATCCCCTTCCAATTGGAAGAAAATTACGACATCAATTTAGTTAATCACTTTCCCATTGGATGAATAAGACTATAATTATGAGCGCACTCATGTTTATGTACTTTGTGCTATTAGAAGACCTCTATTTATTAATTATGCATGGCCATGTGGTTGGGGTGGCTATAATACCTGGTTGGCCACCGGTTTACAGATACAGGTTTGCTTTATTCAAATTCGACCTAACTCGTGTGTATGTATGTGTGCTTGTGTGTGTATATATGTGTGTGTATGTGTATTTGTCTTTGTGTGTGCATGTATGTGTGTGTGTGTGTCCATGTCTGTGCATGTGTGTGTGTGTGTGTGTGCGTGTGTGTGTGTGTGTGTGTATGTGTGTGTGTGTGTCTGTGCATGTCTGTGTGTGTGTGTGGGGGGGGGGGGGCATGTTTATCTGTGTGTGCGTGTTTCTCATTTAAGTATAGTTGTTCACGTTTCCAGTGATACTAATAATTTCTTGTTCAATAAAACCAAAATACAACAAAATAAAATGGAACAGATACTTCTTCCACACATATTAGATTAGTAAACATTTCTGTTTGCTTCATTTTGGATGATAAATAACCAATGCCATCTCAGCAATACGATGATAAAAATGACAAACAACAACGTTCATAATCAGCTCAATCTTAACAACACACAATTAATGATATCGTTACATATAGCTAAACTCATTCACAGTGAGATGACTATCAACCAGATATGGGATTAATAAATACATTTTACCAAAGTTCAGGCGGATCCTCGTACGAACATGAGGTCAAATTAAAATTCTGAAAATGGACCTCAACATTTTCATATATAATGAAAAATGGCGTTTTTTACGATCACAACTCATAAATATTCATGACAATAACAACGTGGATATGGGGGGAGGGGACATGCCTCTGGGAAATCATTTGTGCATTTTGTAAGCAGATGCTACATTTGTTGTTTTATTGCTTATACCCACATCTTTGTAATCAGAAGTTTTTCTTTATAAAGAATAAAATGTGATTGCTGGTGCTATGGATGTTCGCTCAATCGCAAAAGCTTTCTTCGAGGTTATGTCTTGATTTTCTGGACTTCTTTTGGGATTTTCTTGAATGAAGAAGAATCTAGTTGTAAACAGAGCTTTGTGCTGGGATTACTGTTGGAAGGAGGCAGATAAGTTGCTGAAAAGTGTTGCTGCTCCTGAAAACTTGTTTTTTGGCTACTTGAGTATTGAGACTTTTCTCCGAGCTTGCGTTTAATTTCTGCTGCTCGAGTTGACTTTTAATTAACCCCAAACTTTTTGTCAAATCCAGTGGATATCGAAGGGAAGTTTCTGCAATATGAAACAGTAGGCAATAACAAAAACAAATCAGCCGAAACGGTTGTCTTCATCCCAGGCTGGTTCAGCTGGGCCCAAATCTCAAGAGAGCACATAAAGGCCGCACCGCGACACTGGGAGGGCAATTCAAAATCAGAAAAGGGCATTTCGTTTATCATACCGTTATCAAATCTCTGTCCTACAAGTCCTGCAAAAACAGATTATGCTTGCTGTAAATAAATAAACAAAATTTCAAATAAGCAAAAGTGAGTGCAAACAGAGAACACCACACAGACTGACCAGTATAGGCACCACTGAGACTAAGAAGGATTGTGTGAATATAGCATAAACATATGAAGATGCTAAATTTGATTTTTGTTTTTAATGACAAAGAAGTAAAATCTCTTGGCTTCTGGGGTAGAGAAATGTCAACACTTCGACACAATCTCTGGCCTGGAAATTTTCACACTGTTTTGGTTAACAACGCCACATATTACATTTCATGTGTTTTCACAGCCTCTTCTGGTCTTTGCAACTGATGATGTGGCCTTCTATTTGTAATGTAAACATAGAAAGGAGAGAAGGAAAGCATAGACATTACTTTTGTATACATTTATTTTAAAAAAAAGAACAAAACAGATATTAAAGAACAAGAATGGCACTCGGTAGAGCACATAGCCACGCCACGCTCATCAGTTTACGTTTTTTATCCCATTTATAGGCCAGATATGTACCCTAGCCAAAACCTAATCAGCTTTTTCTTGTCACCTACCCAAATCATCCACCAAGTTTTGTCATAATGTATCCACATTTTGAAATATCATGCAAAAAATTGTTTTTGGTTCTGTCACTCAATGGTGAAGAATCACTTTAAAAATTCTCTGATCTGGATCCTGATTCGGATGGTCACCAAAATTGAATCAATTCTTCCTCGTCACACACCCAACCTGCCCACCAAATTTCGGCCAAAAGACAACTTTTTGAGATATCCTGCTCACAGAAAGACCGACAGACATGGGTTAAAACATAAATAAATCCACCTCGGTGGAAAAGGTAAGATTATTACCTCCGCATGCACTGTCTGCACCCAAGAGTTCTTAAAACAATGAAGAAACGGCGAATGCTAAACCAAAAAATTCCACATTCCTGTGCCACCTTTAGTCAAACGTCAGACATGGACAGCCGGTTCGTGAATGACAGGTAACAAAAACGGTGAATGGGAAACGGTGAACCAATAAATTCCACATTACTGTGGAATTCACCATAACAAAAACGTTGAATGGGAAACGGTGAACCAATAAATTCCACATTACTGTGGAATTCACCATAACAAAAACGTTGAATGGGAAACGGTGAACCAATAAATTCCACATTCCTGTACCACCTTTAGTCGAACGTCAGGCATTGACAGCCGGTTCGTGAATGACTTGGGGGAAAGAATCGTACCCAGTCTAAATGGTTCTATACACAGTCAATAGCGAATCTGCAAATGGGGAAACTACAAATGGGGAATCCGCGAATGTCATGGGTGAAAAGTAGAAACCCGCACGTCATTTCCTCATTCATTTAAACTTTGATCAATATCTTTATATTTTCATTCCAAACAGCATCATTAATCATTCCAATCATAAATTAATATTATAGTATTAAATGTCAAAATACAATGTAAAATCACGATTGTATTGAGATATCAAACCAATGAACCGTCAGCGTCTGTTCACTTCTGGATTCGGGAGCAAGATCCGTGTCGATTGCATTAAAAAATCATAATTTTATTCAGGATTTTTTTGTAACCTCCTATCTACCTTACAACATCCACTGGGACCACAACACGTTTCACAGAAGGGTTGGCGGGCTAGCCCCAAAACTGAGGGAGTAGTTTGGGGACGGACAAACGGATTCTCCTGTCTTATAATATAGATATCTATTATACATGTACCGACTCTCCTCGAGTTACGACGGGGTTACGTTCCGACAAGCAGGTCGTAAGTCGAATCCCCCCTCATGGACTTATTATAAATTACTTATTACATATTTCCAAGTCCATATTCCACCATAGCATCCTTCATTTGTTAGATTTTTAAAAATGCACAGAGGGAAACCAAGGGGAAACTGGGAGCCATAAAGATGGAGTGAAGAGGCACACCGGGAAATAACGAGGGTAACAGAAGAGGAAGAAGATATTAAAAAAGAATTCATTGTTATTATGGAGGAATAAATGGAGCTCCATGTGTTTGGTAATGTGTTTTGGGAACGCCATGTGCGTTCGGATCACATGAGATTGCGTGAGATGACGTCACAGCATTCGGTCTGACGAATGAAGCAGTAATTTTACAAACTGCATGTATAATATGCCTCATTTTGCTCGGGGAGCCAGAATACTGTGAGTCCACCTTTGAAATGTGAAAATAATAAAGTTAACGGACACTTTGAATTTGATGCACACCAAGAACGTATGACGTCAAGCTGTACTCTGCCAGGAAGTCAGGAAGAGACATCGCATATCGCATGGTACAGTAGGGGGCGTCGCGGTTTTCTTTGTACTCACAGCTGTTTCTAAAGCAACCGGTGCAACTTTGTTTTCTTCACTTTAATCACTAAAATTCGCTCTAATTCTAAACCAGGGTGAAAGCTACTCAAGGTTTGGGGGTTGTATAGAGTACAGTCCAGCTTTAATCGGTCATCGGAACTGGACACTGATTGTTATCTGTCGGTACAGATTACTGAAAAATAGGTGATATCGGCCTGTTCTGATTGCCGGTTCAGATATCGGCACAGCACTAATTGTGTGTGTGTGTGTGTGTGTGTGTGTGTGTGTGTGTGTGTGTGTGTGTGTGTGTGTGTGTGTGTGTGTGTGTGTGTGTGTATGTATATATATATATATATATATATATATATATATATATATACATATATATATATATAGTGTTGCGGTTTTGAGAACCCACACTCTTGTAAATAAATATGACATTAAAGGGTTAAAGGTTGCACCCCATAGGTAGGCCACAAGCAACACGTAGGCCACCATAGGACTTCAGTTATTTCATTAATATGTGTTTAGATAAGGCCATGTTTCCAATAGTTGAATCTGCGTTGTGTCAATCAAATAAGAAGTAGGCCCATTCCGTCCATTTTGAAAGCCTCCCTCTCCAAGCGACGCCATTACGCGCCCTCCAGTCTGCCCCATGGCCCTCCCAAATTGTTACGTGTCTCGGCCAGCAGCAGCAGCCTTAGCTGCTCGCAACCTCGCTGGGCTTCCGCCCAAACGCCACCATAAGCCATGAGGTGAGGCCCGAGAAAGGGGGCGGAGTGCCGGGAAGAAGGTGTGGCCACGTCAACCCACCCTCAGGGCGTGGCCGGTAAACGATAACCAGCCAACCAGGGCTGAAGTGACATCGCCGACAGGCGTGGCTTTGGGGCTCGTGGAGCGATCGCTTGGTTGCGTCATAAAAGCGCGAACGCAAAGCCCTTTCACAGGACTTACTGGGAAACGCGCGTTGCAAAAGGACTTATGAGATATATGGCGCGCTTGATGAGAGAACTTACCGGAGGACTGATGCAGTGGCGCTGATTAAAGGAGGACCTTATTAAAGGAGGACTAATCGGGAGAGCGCACCTTTGTGAAGAGATATACGGCGCGCTTGATGAGAGAACTGTCCAAGATGGCGTTGAAAAGGACTGGTTGGAAACGTGCTGTGCGAAAGGACCTTGGAGAGAGGGGGTGTTTGGCACCAGTGTGCATTTATTACATACGCCATAGGACACCAGCTTCCCCCCGCTATATAATTGTCTGGTCGCGTTCCAACTACACGCGGAGCTGCCTGCCGGGTTTCGTCCGCTGGATCGGAGCCTGGACCGGAGCCGGGCTGGAGCCTGGACTCGCTGGTGGCCATCAACCATCTACAATCCCCGTGTGAGTGTGTACGTTTGTCCTGGGCATTAAGAATAAGACTGTTTAAGGCTGCCCTGTGTTCTTCTTCTTCCTCTTCCTATCTTGTACATTTCTTTCGTTTCCTCTTCTTTCTGTACATTTGTAATAAATTGCCTTGCTCTTTCTTGGTTTCCTCTTATCCGATCGCATCCGTCTTTTCTCTCATTGGGTAAATGTGGCATGATTAGGACCCGCTCAGAATCGGGTTTAGTCATTTGTTAATAGCTCGGATCGCGGATTGCTATCCACTCGGCATTTTCCATCATATCCGTGGTTCGAGCGGGAGTTATTCCCTCGTTTCCGGCCGGCATTAGTAATTAGGTAGTAGTGAACCCCTAGGCCTAACAAACCCTACCTAACGCCACGCCGGGAGGGACGGTATAACTTCCAGGACTCCGGTCGGCCAGATAAAAGGACAATGGGATTCAACCCCCCTTGATAAGGGGAGAGCCGACGTCCGAGATCCGCAACAATTGGTGTCGGGGAGTGGGATTTGGACCCGAACCAAATTTTTTATCTTTTGAAAAATTTGGTCAAAATTACGAGAGGCCGAAATTTTATATAACATCTAAATTTTGAATCGTGCCATGGATAGCCAAGGCGATCGGATGCCGGTGGGGGAAATAGAAGAAGAGTTAGAATTAACCCAGGACCCCAGGGAAGAACAATTGGGAGGAATGGAGGAGGAAAGTGAAGAAGGTGCGGCAGTGGGGGTTGCAGGCGCACAAAATGGCGGCGCCTCGCACATGGCCGCGGTAGCCGAGCCCACGGTGCCAACGGACTGGGGCCTATTTATGGCACAAATGAGGGCCTTTATGGTCAAGTCGGGTGAAGACATGAAAATAGAGGGGGACAAATCAAGGACAGAAATGAGAAAAATGAGAGACGGGTTAAGTAATTTGGAAAATAGAATGGGGGAGCAAGTGGGAAATCAAATTGGGGGATTGAGAAATGATATGGGAAGTCAAAGTGGGGGATTAGAAAGCAAATTTGGAGGATTAGGAAGTAAATTGGGAGGATTAGAAAACAGATTAGGGGGCCAATTGGAGGATGTGGGTAGCCAAATTAAGGAAATGAGGGTCGGATTAACGGGATTGGAAAACAGAATGGCCGCCCAGGAGAACCAAATGGAAGGAGTGAAGAACGTGTTAACGGGGTTAGAAAACAAGATGGGAGGCCATTTGAGGGAAATGGGGGATCAATCCGCCCGGGAAATCAAACAAATGGGGGATCAGATAGAGGGGTCAAAAACGGGCTGGAAAGCAAATTGGACGCCCAAAAGAACGAATTGAAACAAATGAGGGAAGCATCTAAGAGAGAAATGGGAGAGATGGGGGAGGATATAAGGTGCAGAGTGGCCGAAGAGGTCGCGGGGGTACGCGATGAGGTAAAGCGGAGTGAGGAGCGTGGAGAAAGAGGTGAGAAAGAGTACGTCTAGGTTACAGGGGGTATAGAGGAGTTGATGCGGGAAGTAGAGAAGCTGACAGTGGGACAAAAGGAGTTAGGGGAGCAAGTAAGTAAAAACACGGACGTGATAGGGGGGCTGAAAGCGGCACAGAGGGAAATTAAGAAATAACTTATAGCGACGAAGAAAGAATGTCAGATGGTACACGAGGGGCTGACAAAGAGGTTGGATGAGGTGGTAGAGACGTTGGGGGCGAGAGAACGAGAAGTTCGGAAGCATATAGAGACGACCAAGGTGGCTTTAGAAGAAGAAATTGTGGGGGCGCACCGGGAGATAGAAGAGGTGAAACAAAAGTTAAAGGAAGTGGAAGAAGGGGTGAGTGAAATTAAAAAGAGATGAAGGGAGACTACAAAGGAAATAAAGGAGGAGGTGATGGAATTGGTACAAGGTCTGTGCTCACATCGTGATGACGTACTTGCTAACCAAATAAAGAGTTTGCAGGTGGCGGAGGAGGAGCGAAGAGGAAGAAGCGCCGAGGTGAGTGGCGATATGATCGGAAATGTATATGGTGTGAGGGGAGGTTCAGCGAGCTTGGGGGTTTGTATAGACCCGGGTGTTTGTGAGAGGCCAATGGTAAGGTGTGCGACTGGTCCGAGTGGTCGGAGTGTGTGGAAAGAGAGTGTGCGCAGGGATGTCCGACCATGGGGAGTGTGAGAGGTGTTGGTGAGCCGGGTTGTGCGAGTATGGAGTGGGTAGCGGGTTGCGACGAGGCGACCCAAGCATCGACACCGACAGGGGTAGTCTTTAGAGGGACAGGGGACGCACGCTAGCCCCCCGGGAATAGTGTACTGTGGGGGCCCGAACGGTTCGGCCCCGCGCTAACTCCGCAAGGAGCGACGCACGGGGTCCGGCCTTCGGGCGGCCATAAGGTTCCACTCGCGTCGTATGACGGCAAGAGTGATCTGAGGGCGTACCTGGCGCAATTCCACCATGTGTGTAGGGGGAATGGTTGGAATTTGGATGAAGGTGGAGTACACCTCGTGGGGGCACTCCGCGGCACGGCGGCGGAGGTGCTGACAGCCTTACCACCGGGTGCTCTCACAATGCCAACCCACCACGAGGCCTTAATTAATAGATTCGGCATTGAACAGCAGAGCAAGTTTGTTAAAGCTCAGCTCGTGGTGCGAAAGAGAAAGCCCCAGGAGACCATCGGGGAGCTTGCCCATGACATTCGCCGCGCGGTAGGGATCGCACACGCAGACATGGCGGCGGCCTCCCAGGAAAGTCTGGCGCTGGACCATTTCATCCAGGCCTTCCCGGACCCGAGCTTCGGCAACAACTCGCCATGTGGCGCCCGCGGACTTTGAGCCAGGCGGCCGACGCTGCGGCCCGTTGGGAAGCAGCGAGGCCCCTGGCCCGGGGAAGCGAGCGCCACGCAGTGGCGGTGCGCCAGGTAGGGCCCGTGATGGGTGGCGGCCCCCCAAGGGGGCCCGCCCCCGAAAGGGGCCCTGACCTGGAGAGCATGGTCCGAAGGCTGGTGGACCAGCGTTTGGCGGGACCCGGACCATGGCAGGCGGCTCTGGAGGTGGCCCCCGGTAGGCCACGGACAAATGCCCCAATTAGGACCTTCAGGGGGGGGGGGAATTTGGAATTTCGGAGGCAGGCACCTTACCAGGTGAGGTGCTATAATTGTAGTCAGCTGTGTCACCGTGCGCAAGAGTGTCGAGCTCTGCGCCGGGACGGACTCCGGCAGCCACAACCATCAACTCCGCCTCGTACAGGTTGGGTTAGCCGACCCCAGACACCCCCCTCCCCCCCACCCCCCCCCCCACCCCGCTAGGGCCAGGGAAACTAGAAGGTGCCGAACATACAGGGCCGTGTTCGGTAGTAGGGGATGGTGAAGCGCCATCATTGACGCGACAGGTCGTTCATTGTGGCCAAATTGGTACTGGTAGTTTGACAATTCAGTGAAAAATTGCCAGCATGGGGGTAGATCCTGGTGGCGTCTGGTCAAATCCGTTTCTGGTGTTTGTTCCCCCTCCATCCCCTCCCTTACCTCAAACGGCTACACAGCTGACTCCGCACGTGAAAAAGCTGAATGCCTCAACTCTGTGTTTGCCTCTAAATCTTGTGTCCCAAACCCATCCCTCTCTGTACCCACCATACCCAGTCGTACCCTGCTGCTCCTGGACTCCGTGTCCTTTCCTCCTGACAAGGTGGAAAAGTTTCTGTCAACCCTCGACTCTGATTCTGCAACTGGACCCGACGGCATCAGCCCACGGGTCCTAAAATCCTGCTCTGCTGCTCTATCTCACCCTCTCTCTGTTCTCTTCACCCTCTCTTTTGCTCAAGGTCAACTGCCATCTGCTTGGAAATCAGCCAACATCACCGCTTTGCACAAAAAAGGTGCAAAAACAGATCCTAGCAACTACAGACCAATCAGCCTTCTCCCAATTATCAGCAAAGTCATGGAATCCATCATTGCTTCGGATATGAAATCTTTCCTCTTCTCCAATGGCTTGATCTCTGATCATCAATTTGGTTTCAGACCAGGTCACTCTACTCTGGACATGCTGCTTCTGCTGTCTCAACAATGGATGGAGGTCCTCAATGCCAAACAGGAAATTAGAGCTGTCTCCCTCGACATATCACGTGCCTTCGACACGGTCTGGCACCCCGCTCTGCTCACCAAACTCTCCTCCTTTGGTATCCATGGAAATCTCCACGCATGGCTGGCGGACTTCCTCTCTAGTCGTCGTCAACGTGTGGCCCTGAATGGGTTTCTCTCATCTCCTCTTCCTGTTCAGGCTGGAGTTCCCCAAGGCAGTGTTCTGGGCCCCGTGCTTTTTCTGGTCTTCATCAATGATCTCTCTGACTCTCTCGAAAATCCTCTCTATCTCTTTGCTGATGACTCCACTCTCTGCCGCTCCATTCCTCTTCCCTCAGATCGGCAGTCTGCTGCCTCCTCACTCTCTGAAGACCTGGACAAAATCACAGACTGGTCAAACAAGTGGAACATGTCTTTCAATCCTGACAAATCTCACACTCTTACTATGTCTCTCCGAAAAGATCGACTGGACAACCCTCCCATCTACTTTCTCAACAATCCTCTCCAAGAAGTTCTGTCGCTCAAGATTTTGGGTCTCACTATCTGCCATGATCTTTCTTGGGAAAACCACATTTCCAAGCTGGCCTCCAAAGCCAGTCGCCGACTGGGCATCCTCCGTCGTGCGAAGTCCTTCCTCGGCACACCTGAGCTCCTCACCACATACAAGGCTTTCATCCGCAGCTCAATGGAATACTGTTCTCCCCTATGGGCCGGTGCTCCTGCCTCACACCTAGCTCGGCTTCACGCTGTTGAAACCAAAGCTTTCAGAATTATTGGAATCTCCCGCGATGAAGCTATCTCTGAGGGCCTTTCACTCACTCACCGCAGGCAGGTAGGTGGTCTTTCTGTCTTCTACCGACTCCTCTCCGGCCTTGCACCCCCAGCTCTCTCTGTGCTCTGTCCCCCAAATATTCCTACAGGTCGCACAAGATCTGCCAGCAACCCTCTGATGGTTAAACTGCCGAAATCTCGGCTCTCTGCTCACCTTCACTCTTTCATTCCTCTTTTCTCCCGCCTCTGGAACAAACTCCCTCACTCCCTTCAATCCCACTCCTCCCTCCAGGTCTTTAAAACAGCTGTTCACCACCATCTCTTATCTTCCCCCATCCAAAACCTTGATCTTTTCTACCCCCGCTAATTCACCCCAGATCCACCTTGTTTGAAATTCCAACTTCTTTCCTGGAAGTCCTGGCAGTGTCCATATGTTTTATACCTCTCCCACCGCCCCCTTCCCACGCCCCCCCCCCCCAAAGCCCTCGCCCTCTCTCAGATCTCTCGATGTCTCCATGTCTCTCGGTCCCTGCTCTCAAATGTTGTGTTTGTGTCCTTCCCCCTCTCTCCCCATCTTGTCTACCGCTCCCTATGTTATATGTTTTTTGTGTCGGTTTGTCTTTCTGTGTGATTAATGTTCGCTCTTTCACGAGCCTCGACCTTGTATACAAAAAAAAACAAAAAAAAAACGCCGTAGTGGACACAGGAGCTAGCGCCACGATCATCAGCCCTGTGATCCTCAATTCGAGTGCAGACGGCTGGGATAAAATCCAGCGTCTGGAAAATTATAGTTTGCAGCTGGCTACCGGGGTAACGGCCCCGATCATAGGGCGTGGTTTTGTAACCCTCAAGTTAGGGTCGGTAAAGAGGGAAATATAAGTTTGGGTTGCGGAGGTGTGCGACCCATGCTTAATAGGGTTGGATTTGTTGACTGCCCGCGGTTGTAAAATCGATTTGTGCCGGGGGACCCTGCAAGTGGGAGTAGAAGAGCTACCATTGGAGGGGGTGAGCACGGCCGAGAGGACGGAGCTGGAGGCTTCTGAGGCCGTGACCATCCCTCCGAAGGCCGAGGCCATAGTGCCGGCCCGATGGTTAGCTCGCCCAACATGGCAGGAATCCTGCAGCCTGGTCGAACCGGTGGCAGCGCAGTCCATCCCGGGTTTAATCGTGGGCCGCACCCTCGTAAAAACGGACGAGCCGGTGGTGGCCGTCCGCATAATTAATATTAGTGCAGAACCACGCACTATAGTAAGGGGCACGAAGATAGCCGGCTGCACCCCAGTTAACGAAGTCGCGCCAGTGAGGGACAAGAACGTCCAGCCAAGCCAGCCCCAGAGGGAGCCTTCAGAAAGTACTAGGAATTGGCCCGATCCCATTTGTGAGATGGTAAATCGAAGTAGCGTAGAGTTGGAGGGTACCCCGAGGTAGGCCTTGCACAAATTAATTGAATCCCATTTGGATATCTTCTCCTTGTCTTCCGAGGATATTGGACGTACGGGCCTGGTGAAACATCAGATCCACACCGGTGAGGCCCGGCCTATTCGTCAGCCCGCCCGACGGCTCCCTTGGAGCAAGAGGGAGGAAGCTGATGAGCAGGTAGAAAAAATGCTCGATGCAGGTATCATCGAGCCCTCGGGAAGTCCTTGGATGTCACCTGTTGTGCTGGTCAAAAAGAAAGATGGGACCACGCGTTTCTGCGTGGAATATCGCCAGCTGAACAACGTGACACTCAAAGACTCGTATCCCCTGCCAAGAATTGATGACACCCTCGATGCCGTTGCGGGCTCAAATTGGTTCTCAACTTTGGACCTCAAGAGTGGGTATTGGCAGGTGGAGATGGATAGGGCAGGGAAGGAGAAAACGGCATTTTCCACAGGTAAGGGGCTGTATCAGTTCACTGTGATGCCGTTTGGTTTGTGTAACGCCCCCACCACCTTTGAGAGATTAATGGAGCATGTACTGGGCGGCATGCCATAGCAGTCATGCCTGGTGTACCTGGATGATGTCCTGGTACATGCTAAAGCATTCCCCCAGGCAATAGCTAATTTGGACCAGGTGTTTGGGTGCCTCAGACAGGCAGGGTTGAAGTTGAGTCCGAGTAAATGCACTTTGTTTGCAAGAGAGGTGGCCTATTTAGGTCACGTCATTGGTCGCGAGGGGGTAAAAACAGACCCAGGCCAAATTACAGTGGTAGAGGAGTGGCCCGCACCACGTACCATCAAGGAGGTGTGGGGATTTTTGGGACTCTTCTCCTACTACCGGCGTTTTGTGGCAAAATTTCCAGAGTCGGCCCGGCCCCTTCACCGGCTTACGGAGAAGGGGACGAGATTTAATTGGACAAGGGAGTGCCAAGAGGCCTTCCTAGCATTGAAGGGGTGTTTGACATCCGCACCCTTTCTAGCTTACCCTACTAGTGATGGGACATTTACCCTGGAGGAAGATGCAAGCCAGGAAGGATTGGGCGCGGTTTTGTCCCAGACACAGGAGGGCGTGGAGAGAGTGATCGCGTATTATAGTCGAGCCATGAGTCGGCCCAAGCGAAATTATTGCGTCACTCGCAAAGAGCTATTAGCTATGCTGGCTGCCATGAGCCATTTCCACCCGTACTTGTAAGGGCGGAAATTTCTGGTTCGAACTGACCATTCCTCCTTGCAATGGCTCCTTCGGTTCAAGGAACCGGATGGCCAAATTGCAGGGTGGTTGGAAAAGTTGCAGCAGTACGATTTTAATGTGACCCATAGGGCCGGGAAGGCCCATGGGAATGCCGATGCACTCTCTTGGCGTCCTGGTTTTGGGGAAAACTGCAAATTTTGTGCGAGACACGAGGAGAGGGAACAATTGGCTGATTCCACCCCTACCCTCGTAGTCCATGCAACCCGGGTGAGAGGGCCAATTTTGCCACTAACCGCAGATGAAGAATTTGGCACATTGGCTTGGAGCACGGCCCAGCGGGAGGATCCCGTACTGGGACCGGTGTACGAATGGGTTCGATTGGGGCAAAGACCTAATAGGGAAGAGGTAATGCCCCTCGGGGTGCCAACAAAGGCATATTTGGGCTCAGTGGCAAACCCTGGAATTGAAAAGTAACATCTTGTATCGCAAGTGGGTGGAGGTTCCCTCTGAGAGAACTTCCTGGCTGGTGATAGTCCCTGACAAATTTAAGAACATCATATTACAACAGGTGCATGGTACCCGCTCCGTCGGCCATTTGGGCAGGACAAAGACAACATCTCGGGTCCGCCGGAGGTTCTTTTGGGTGATTATGGGGCGCGACATACAGGACTGGTGTCGGAGATGCGACGCCTGTACTGCCAAAAAGGGACCAGCACAGAGGATGAGGGCCCCCCTTCAATTACACCAGGTGGGGGGCCCCCTTGAGCGGGTGGCTATGGATATTCTAGGACCACTACCCCGCACCCGCCAAGGTAACAAGTACATTCTTGTTGTAATGGACTATTTTACCAAGTGGCCGGAGGCCTATGCCCTCCCCAACCAAGAAGCCGGGGTGGGGTAGCACAGGCCTTCGTGGAAGGATTTGTATGTCGGCATGGGATTCCACAGGAGCTGCACACTGACCAGGCCTGAAATTTTGAAAGTCAATTACTAAAAGATGTGTGCAGACTCCTGTCAATTCGAAAAACCAGAACAACGCCCTTAAGACCACAATCTGACTGGATGGTGGAATGGTTCAATCGAACCTTGATCCAACAACTGGCATTGTTCACCACCACCCATCAGGATGACTGGGACAAACATCTCCCGTATTTGTTAATGGCCTATCGAACCAGCCAGTATGGGGCCACCGCGTGCAGTCCGGCGTTGCTTATGTACGGGCGGGAGTTGCGGGCTCCCGCCGACTTGCTATGCGGTCCCGTGCCAGACACCACTGATATCCCGCCGAGGGAGGGCTATCATGTCACTTGGAGGAAGGCATGGAGAGGGTCCATGCCTTTGCCCGCCGCCAGCTGGGGCCAAGATGGAGCGCAGGTACGACCACCGGAGCCAGGGGAGTCAGTACGCTCCGGGGATGAAGATTTGGGTCTTCGATCCCCGGAGGCGGAAGGGTAGGTGCCCCAAACTCACCTCTCCCTGGCAAGGCCCGGGGGTCGTTCTGTCGCAAGTCTGTGAGGTGGTCGTTAAGATCAAAATGGGGCCACGAGCCCTCCCTCGGATCGTCCACACCGACCGGTTAAGACCCTACACCGGCGAGCAGGCGCCCTCATGGATCGCCTCGGCTCTAGATGCCGAGGCAGGACCTGGTATCTCACAATGACGGGGGCTCATAGTGCAAGAGGACTGGGGGTCATAGTGGGAGATGTCCGATGTAGAGGGATGGTGGCTCTACCATCCCTCACATCCTTGGGGCAAAGGAGCTATAGTTTTATGGGGTTTGGCGGTGCAAACTAGCCAGGGAGGGCCTGGATAATCGTTAGGGACCTAGAAATGACCATAGGTGACTTGAGATTTAAGTAGTGCCATTGTATAAGTAGTGGGGATGTAGAGTAGTTGGATGATAACGACGGGGGATGTGCGTAGTATAAAGGGATGACGGGGAAAGCACAAGGATTAGAGGGGTAGTAGTTAGTCAGATGATGCAGTGTGTTTGTGGTCCAGTATAAATGAGGAATTGGAATGAGAGTCTTGCTGGTGAGCATGTTGAAATGAGGAATTGGAGCATGGGAAAATCTGAGCGGATGAGGCAATGCTCATGAAAGATGTGTGTGGGTGTGTGGAAGTGTATGAATGGAGTAATCAGGATGTGTGTCATTGTGTTGAGTGATTGACTTGCAAGGGGTGCAAGTGGATGAATGGTGAGAGCACAAGAGTGTGCAAGAGAGCTTGGTGATATGGAATGAATGGTGTGGAGTGAGTATTGTGGAATACGTGGCGTGGAGTGTATGGTGCGAAGGAGTGGATGGGGGAAGGATGGACCCCTTCACGAATACCCAGGGAGGGTAGTTTAAAAGTAGGTAGAGGGAGTAGGTAAATTGGTTGGATATTGACATCTGTGGTGCTGAAAGTAGCAAGGTATTGCTTGGTTTGGTGCATGAGTAAAGTGAAATGGCTGGGCTTGTGGCCTGTTAGTGAGAATGGTTAAATGGGCACTCCGCCACTGGTAGTCTGTCGGCCAGGTGAGGCCGCAGGTAGGCTCTGGGAGCCAGGTAGTGTTGAGTAGAGTTCAGCGGGGCCCGAGGATCCCAGGAGAGGACCCGGGTAGCCCAATGCCAGAGAGGGCATCGAGGGGGTAAGCGCCAGGGAGGGCCTTCCCCAGGTAGGTTAGGGTAGTGAGGAGCTAGGCAAGCTTGGGTGGTGACGTTCAGTGGCAGAGGTGCGCAGGTAAGTAGGACCTGCTCGGAGAGCCACACGACCCAGCCCCAAAATTGTGCGAGGGCACAGTAGAGAAAAATCGGGGGAGTGAGACCCCAAATTGGTAGAACGTCGCAGTATGGTCAATGGGAATTGGTTTCTAGAACCGCATAGTGTAATGATGGCCAATGGATTGGCAGGGCAAGACCCCAGGTAGTTTAACTGTGTTAATGTCATTTAGAGTATAGTTAGGAGAAAATCTCTTCGCACCATCCGCATCCACTCACCGAGGGTGATAGGACTCCACACCAGGTTTTGTGAAGTATTTGGAAGGAAAGACGCATCATGACGGAGTGAGACATTGTGTTGATTCCATCCCTTCCTTCTTGGGAGGGATTTGGTGACGAATTTGGCATTAGGGGAGATAGGGGGACGAGACGGGTAGAGACGAATATGTGAAGGTGTAAATTGTGTGAATACGGGGAAGGGCAAGGGTAGTGTAGATGGACATGGGGGGGGGGGGGGGTGACGTACGGCTAGGGACGAGCTTTCTCGGCTCGCTCTCCCGCGCCCCTCATCTTGCATTACCTTGTATGATGTGTACCCTTGCGCCCTTTCCCCTCGCTAATCTCTGCTTTGTCTGCCTCCCCACTCATGGACCATGGTCTTTTGTCCGAGCGGAGTGTGCAGGTGCCCTGAATTTTGCTGCATGCACCCTTGCTGCCTGCATGCCTGCCTGCACCGGTACACCCTATGGACCACACGTTCTGTGGCCTGGCACTTATGGACCACACGTTCTGTGGCCTGGCACCTCTGTTGGGACAGACCATTGCTGCCAGCCATATCTGGCTTGCGGACCACTGTTTTAAGTGGCATCCATGCCCAGCAGTCGGACCACCTGAGTTGGCCCTGCTGGCCATAAATTAAAAAAAGCGGACGTGGTTTGTGCCCTTTTTATTAATTAAAGAACAGCAAGCAAGAAGATGAAGCCAGAAGCCAAGATACATCAGCCCAGCAGAGGAGCGCAGAAGACATCATTCATTAATTATTTTGAAATGTTTTTGTGCATTTTTGGTGCTTTTCATGCATTTTTTTATTATGGTGCTTTATGGTGCATCTATTGGTACATATGGGTATGGTGTATCGGTGCAGTGCATTGCAAATCGCATTTTCCTCTTTTCAAAAGGTCTTCTTCTTCCCACAAAAGACAGGTCCTGGGTTCTAGTTTTGTAAATAATCAAATAGTAGTAGTCTTGAAAATAATGCTCCCCACCGGTTAAATGTTTAGTTTGAGAATAATTCCGTAATTCGGTTAATTGTGGGCGTGAGTCAGTTAGATAGGACGCAACGCAGCAGGGGGGACGTATGTAGTGTTAAAAGTGTCACACTCAGGGTAGTAGGTTAAAAGTAGAGGGTAACCACACCTAAGTGTCACACTAATTAAAAGATAGTCCTGATTGTTTCGGCTCGGGCTGAGCCTGGAAAGGGGGGGCGGGGGGGGGTGCAGTGTTGCGGTTTTGAGAACCCACACTCTTGTAAATAAATATGACATTAAAGGGTTAAAAGTTGCACCCCATAGGTAGGCCACAAGCAACACGTAGGCCACCATAGGACTTCAGTTATTTCATTAATATGTGTTTAGATAAGGCCGTGTTTCCAATAGTTGAATCTGCGTTCTGTCAATCAAATAAGAAGTAGGCCCATTCCGTCCATTTTGAAAGCCTCCCTCTCCAAGCGACGCCATTACGCGCCCTCCAGTCTGCCCCATGGCCCTCCCAAATTGTTACGCGCCTCGGCCAGCAGCAGCAGCCTTAGCTGCTCGCAACCTCACTGGGCTTCCGCCCAAACGCCGCCATAAGCCACGAGGTGAGGCCCGAGAAAGGGGTTGGAGCGCCAGGAAGAAGGTGTGGCCACGTCTTCCAGTCGTCAAAGGCGTGGCCGGTAAGCGATAACCAGCCAACCAGGGCTGAAGTGACATCGCCGACAGGCGTGGCTTTGGGGCTCGCGGAGCGATCGCTTGGTTGCGTTATAAAAGCGCGAACGCAAAGCCCTTTCACAGGACTTACTGGGAAACGCGCGTTACAAAAGGACTTATGAGATATACGGTGCGCTTGATGAGAGAACTTACCGGAGGACTGATGCAGTGGCCCTGATTAAAGGAGGACCTTATTAAAGGAGGACTTATCGGGAGAGCGCACCTTTGTGAAGAGATATACGGCACGCTTGATGAGAGAATTGTCCAAGACGGTGTTGAAAAGGACTGGTTGGAAACGTGCTGTGTGAAAGGACCTTGGAGAGAGGGGGCGTTTGGCACGAGTGTGCATTTATTACATACGCCATAGGACACCAGCTTCCCCCCGCTATATAATTGTCCGGTCGCATTCCAACTACACGCGGAGCTGCCTGCTGGGTTTCGCCCACTGGATCGGAGCCTGGACCGGAGCCGGACTGGAGTCTGGACTCGCTGGTGGCCATCAACCATCTACAATCCCCGTGTGAGTGTGTACGTTTGTCCTGGGTATTAAGAATAAGACTGTTTAAGGCTGCCCTGTGTTCTTCTTCTTCCTCTTCCTATCTTGTACATTTCTTTTGTTTCCTCTTCTTTCTGTACATTTGTAATAAATTGCCTTGTTCTTTCTTTGTTTCCTCTTATCCGATCACATTCGTCTTTTCTCTCATTGGGTAAACGTGGCACGATTAGGAACTGCTCAGAATCGGGTTTAGTCATTTGTTAATAGCTCGGATCGCGGATTGCTATCCGCTCGGCATTTTCCATCATATCCGTGGTTCGAGCGGGAGTTATTCCCTCATTTCCGGCCGGCGTTAGTAATTAGGTAGTAGTGAACCCCTAGGCCTAACAAACCCTACCTAACGCCGCGCCGGGAAGGACGGTATAACTTCCAGGACTCGGGTCGGCCAGATAAAAGGACAAGGGGATTCAACCCCCCTTGATAAGGGGAGAGCCGACGTCCAACATCTGCAACAATATATATATATATATATATATATATATATATATATATATATATATATATATATATATATATATATATATATATACATATATATATATATATATATATATATATACATACAGTTACGTGAAAAAGTAAGTACACCCTCTGTAAAGTTTTGACTTTTTCAACATATTTCAACATGCAGCTATTTGATCTTCATTTCAACAATATTGATAGATAAAGGTGATATAATATAACAAATATCATGAAACATTTACATTTTGTAGTCCATTGTATAATTTAAATAAACATGAATGCAAATTTCGCATGTGGAAAAAGTAAGTACACCCCGACATTTATCACTACTTCAAATACCTAAAATTAGAATCAGGTGCACCAGCTCACGTGCAAATGATTAGGACATCGTTAGAGAGGATCTTGGAGGAACCTGTCTTATTTAAACCTCAGACATTTAGTTTGGTTTGCTCTTTGTTGTTGAAGTGTGCGGTGTCACCATGCCTAGATCAAAAGAGCTCTCTGAGGCCTTCAGAAAGAAGGTTTTAGATGCCTACGAGTCTGGGAAGGGTTTTAAAAGGATCTCCAAACAATTTGAAATCAATCATTCGACTGTCCGGAAGATCACCTACAAGTGGAGAAGATTCCAAACAACTGCCAACTTGTTCAGGCCAGGCCGCCCCAGCAAGTTCAGCCCGAGAGCAGACCGCAAGATGCTGAAAGAAATCTCTAATAACCCCAGAATGTCATCACGGGACCTACAGGGAGCTCTTGCCACTGTTGATGTCAAAGTGCATGAGTCTACCATTAGAAAGTGGCTGCACAAATTTGATCTACGTGGGAGGTGTGCCAGGAGGAAACCTTTGCTGTCCAGAAAGAACATCAGGGCAAGACTAAAGTTTGCCAATGAACACCTTGGCAAAGACCAGCACTTCTGGAACAATGTGCGCTGGACAGATGTGTCAAAGGTAGAGCTATTTGGCCACAGTACCAGAAGACATGTTTGGCGAAAACCAAAGACAGCATTTGACCACAAGAACCTGATACCAACTGTAAAGCATGGTGGTGGAAATATTATGGTTTGGGGTATCTTTGCTGCATCAGGGCCTGGGCAGCTCACCATCATGGAATCCACTATGAATTGTTCATTTTACCAGAGGGTGCTTGAGGATAATGTGAGGCCATCTGTCGGAAAGTTGAAGCTCAACCGAAGGTGGACCTTGCAACATGACAATGACCCTAAACATACCAGTAAATCCACCAAGGAATGGCTGAAAAGAAAGAAATGGAGGGTTCTGGAATGGCCAAGTCAAAGCCCGGATCTAAATCCCATCGAGATGTTGTGGGGGGATTTGAAACGAGCTGTGCATGCAAGAAACCCCTCAAACATCGCACAGCTGAAAGAGTTCTGCATGGTGGAGTGAGCTAAAATTTCTCCCAGTCGATGTCAGAGGCTGGTAGACAGTTATAAGAAACGCCTACTTGAGGTTGTTTCTGCCAAAGGGGGCAATACCACCTATTAGAGCCAAGGGTGTACTTACTTTTTCCACATGCGAAATTTGCATTTATGTTTCTTTCAATTATACAATGGACTACAACATGTAAATGTTTCATGATATTTGTTATATTATATCACCTTTATCTATCAATATTGTTGAAATGAAGATCAAATTGCAGTATGTTGAAAAATGTTGAAAAAGTCAAAACCTTACATGGGGTGTACTTACTTTTTCACGTGACTGTATATATTATATATATATATCAGTGGATGCACTCTTCCTCCTGCTCGACATGATGATGGCAGTATGGTACACACACACTTGTAGGCGATGGAGCGTAAGGGATGTTGTCAGTGCGAGGCAAAAGGAGCAAATGAGATTTTTGCGACGGTCGTAAGTGCGAGTCGTTGTAAGTCGCCGACATCGTAACTCGTCGCACAGTACTTATTTATTTCCTTTCTCATCTGGGCAATATCTCAGGCACCTTTTGATTTAGGAAGTTGATATTTGGACACAACAATGACCAAGTGATTTGAGTGAGTCTGTATCTTACTATAATTCACCAAATGTCCATCTGTCCGTCCGTTCCCAGGTACTGCAAAAACGCCTGAACCGATCCCAACGATATTTTAGGTGGGTAATCCTGGGACCCCCTGGAGTAAAATAGGCTATATTGTTTTTCCAATTTTCCAATTTTCCAATTTTCCAGTTTTTCCAAACACGATCGAATAATATTTACCGATATGAACAGTGATGTGACTTTTATTGAAATTCTACAAATACTGTTTTGATTTTGATGAGAATTATGAACCTGCCACGAATGCGGAAGTGGACAGATTACGGCAATGAGCTGGTTTGATAATATCCCAATACAACCGTCATTTAAAACAGTATTTTGTTAAAGTATCAATTGATGATTGGAATTGAGTGAATACAATTACGATTTTGAATCCGTAATTGTATTCACCCAACTGTATGGATCTTCAGATCAGGATTTAAATATTTGTTTATGTCACGAATGTTGTTAAAAGTTTATTTTTTATATTAATACTATTTAATTTGTGATTGGAGTTATGCTGTTTGGAATGAAAAAAGAGATATCGAGTTCAAGTGAATGACGAAATGCAGTGATGGTTTCTACTTTCTCAACGTGAAATTCGCGGATCGCCATATACAGATTCGCCATTGACTGTGTATGGAACAAACGTACCCTTTTGTTTGCGAATGGGTATGTTTTTCATGGAAGTCCTTCACGAACTTGCTGTCCATGTCTGACGTGCGACTGAAGGTGCTACAGGACTATGGAATGTATTGGTTTCATGCTTTAGCATTCGCCGTTTCTGCATTGTCTGTTTGTTTCTGGCCTGCCACCCGTGCGTAGCACGAGTACCTCACTAGTATGTATAAACTATGGTGAACAGATGTATACATGTATATGTATAAACTATGGTGCACAGATGTATACATGTATATGTGTAATTATCTATGATGCACAGATGTATACATGTCTATCTATATATCTCTTTCTGTCTCTGTCTCTCCCTCTCTTTGTTTGTATGTGCTATATGCTCGACCATATCTTTTTAGTTACAAATTCCAAACTCGGGGTAAAAATACAACTATGTGTGTGTGTGTGTGTGTGTGTGTGTGTGTGTGTGTGTGTGTGTGAGGGGGGGCTTAGAGGGTGGTGGGAGGGGGGGAAGGGGGTAACCTGGGCTATGTGGCTGAGGCCTTACGCGGGGGTGTGGGCATAAACTCTCTATGTAAATGTGTACCGTGTTGCACGGCCGGTAAACTACCTGTGTGAACTATTGTGTTGGTGGTGGCAAAGGGTATTGCAACTCCCTTTTTTACCTGGGCACCGCTGAGGTTAAAGCACTCTTCACACGGGTAAATTAATTTTGTCAAACAGGATGGCTAATTGGTGTATCAGCGAAGCGACAGGTAGGCTCTGCTTGTGTATATAAGACAGGGATGGCAGTCCGTTCCCTATTAAGCTGATTGGCTGTGTAGGACTAATACTTGTAGTAGTAATAGTAGTAGTAGTAGTTCTATGATTGACGCTTTTTGCAAGATTATCGTTTCGGCTTATTAAAAGTTGATATTCGAAATCTGATTCAATATTTTTTACGATCGGAACTCATGGCTTAAATAATTATTTGGAAATCTAGAGTGAAATCGGAAAAAGTTTAGGAAAAATCCATTATTTAAAACCCCATATCTTACTATAATTCACCAAATGTCCGTTCGTCTGTCTGTCTGTCTGTCCGTCCGTCCGTTCGAAGGTACCGCAAAAACGGGTGAACCGATCGCAACGATATTTTTGGTGGGTAATCCTGGGATCTCCTGGAGTAAAACAGGGTATATTGTTTTTCCAATTTCAGCTTTTGCCTCCAACATTTTCAGGTGTGGACTCCCGCATAACGTTATTTTCCTGGGTGCCACACAAACGGCTGCACCGATCGGCTGCACCGATTGGACTTGGTGACCTCGGACAAAGACCTTTTATAAGGACATGGGTTGAATCCCTGATTGAAAGAATGCCAACCCCCTCCCTGCCATCACGGTCGTCTCTCCAACTCACAATCCCACGAGATATGCGGAAAGGACGACCCAAAACCAAGTATCTTCTTCTTGATTCGTATATATACATCATTAAAAGTAAATAATGACCTCGGCCAAAGTTCAAACGATGTGAGTTTAATCTCTACATGAGAGAATTCCAGATAGCTATTTGGGCGGTGTATATACGCTAACAGATCGCTGTCTCCATGGATCTTGCCAAGGTTGTAACACCTATCGGCTCAAAATCCATTTAAGTGTTGACTTGGTAGTTTTTACAATGAAGGAAACATTAACAATGTTGTTCAAAGTTTATTTTGTGATTAATTTGTGATTGGAGTTATGTTGTTTGGAATGAAAAAAAGATATCAAGTTCAAGTAAATGACGACATGCCGTGATGGTTTCTACTTTCTAAACGTGAACTTCGCGGATCGCCATATGCAGATTCGCCACGGACCCACGATCGATGTTTCTATACGTGAACATACCTGTTTGTTTGCGAACGGGTACGTTTTTCATGGAAGTCCTTCAAGCTCCGCAAGATGTGAGGTAAAACTGCTCCAAACAGAAGTGTTATATTCACAATCGTGATGAGTGCCCTCTAACTTTTTTTATCAGTGCAGTGTGAAAAGGACCAACAGCGAATATTAAAATCATCATCAAATGTCGAAAAGATGCAGCGCATCGGGTGTCACGGTCTTTCTGAGGCACACACTTTGTGTAGGCCTCAGGCTTCAAGCTTACCGGTCTATAGGATAATTCCTTTATGGCCCAGTGGATTGGAATCAATCCAAGCTATATAAACACGATGTATTATATATGCACATAAGTAATAGCAATGTTTTGGTTTCATTACATAACCCGTCTTCTTATTTCTTTTGAGGCATCGAGCAATCAAACCAGCGTTCTGTGCCTTTGCACCGCCCGCAGTAATCTTCATCCTGATAAAACAGCACTTACATGGAAGAAAGGAAGAAATCCCGCCTAACGTTTTGACCCGTTCATGTTTAGTACCCTATCTCCATTTCCTATACCCGTCTCCCATTCCCTTATTGCAAATAAATCGTCGGACATAATCCATAACTTTGTGTGTATAATCCTTTGTGTTTTGCTGAGTTTTCTGCACCCGTCATGATACGTCGTTAAGGTACGTAATAGATAATAATACCTCCGAGGGTACCCACACTCTCCTTTAAGTTGTCTAGCCTGGGTTTGAATTTTGACCCAGCTATAAACAATAATCCCGGTGTTTCATAGACTGGGTATATCATCAATGTGTGCCGTCTCTCCGATGGACGTTAAACTGGCGTCCCGTCTTCCGACATTAGTGGGTGGACGTTAAAAAAGGATAGACGCTGACATATAGAGAGGGGAGGGAGAGGTGAGTGGGGGAGGTGGAGGGGAGGGAGAGGTGAGTGGGGGAGGTGGAGGGGAGGGAGAGGTGAGTGGGGGAGGTGGAGGGGAGGGAGAGGTGAGTGGGGGAGGTGGAGGGGAGTGGGGGAGGGAGAGGTGAGTGGGGGAGGGGAGTGGGGGAGGGAGAGGTGAGTGGGGGAGGGGAGTAGGGAGAGAGAGGGGAGTGGGGGATAGAGGTGAGTGGGTGATACGGGGAGGGGAGTGGGGGAGGGAGAGGTGTGTGGGGGAGGGGTAGGGGAGTGGGGAGAGAGAGGGGAATGGGGGGAGGAGGGAGGGAGAGGTGAGTAGGGGAGGTAGAGGGGTGTGGGGGAGGGAGAGGTGAGTGGGGGAGGTGGAGGGTAGTGGGGGAGGTGGAGGGGAGGGAGAGGTGAGTGGGGGAGGGGTAAGGGATTGGGGAGAGAGAGGTGAGTGGGGGAGGGAGTAGGGGAGGGGGAATGGGAGAGTGAAGTGGGGGAGAGAAAGAAGGGGGGGCAGGATTTGGGGGAAGGGGGAAGAAGTTTCCTTCTGTATCCGTCATGTCCACCCCATTCCTCCCTACTTGTCAAATTCTCTCTCCAATTCTACAGATACTTTGGCTAAGTTTTCCCATCACTTGGGACAAGTACTCTTGTTAGTCCATGTGTGGGATGTATATATAATGTGGGAAGATAGAAGCATTCACTTATGTGCCATGCCTTTGTCTTCCCATTTGATCCTCTCTTGATTAATGAGCAAGCTGCCCTCCGTTATGCGCCTCCTCCATAGTCTTACATTTCTGAATTCAATCTCTTTTAAATTAATAAATAACGAGAATGCAAGAGGAGGAAACTAACATTGCATCATTTAATTCCGTGCACCAATGTCAAAAAGGGTTGAATGGAGATCCTAATGCATTGTGATGGTTGTGGGTGGATGGAAGAGACCGATAGGACATGATCAAGCTAAACCTAACCCTGATGGGAATGGCAAAAACAAATATGTATATAAACAGGTACAAATATATGATCCACAGGTGATGTAGACTTTCGTAGTGCTGAGTTAAAAAGTAATACTCATGTGAGTTTGAAGTTCTCACAAGATAAATGAAATTGTTATTGAAGGTCCATGTCCAATCCTTAAGTGAACAGAACGTTGTAGCCACAGAGCCTGATTTAAATAACTTTTACATGTGTTTGTCTTTCGTCCCATGCCAGGACATGTTGGAACAGGTCCTGGATTAAGTACTAATTGTTATATTGCAGGAAAAAGTTTTGTCTATAATTGCAGTAATCAAAAACAGGCTAACCGGTTATAATTCTGTTGAATCAGTTCAACAATTTTTGTTCTTAAATGTTGTTTGGCATCTACAATTTAAGGGCTTCCCAACCAATATAATAGGGTGGGTTTTGAGCATTAATTTACATCTTCCATCATTCAAAATGTTACTATGTGTCCAACCATAGCTGCCATAATCAGTGGTCCGTCATCCACAAACGTGGTTTCAAATCAACGAGAAATCTTGTAATTTCAAGCACGATTAGGAGCCTAATCTTCCTTAAATCATCAATGAAACCAATAGGTTTGTGGAATTGGGGGGAGGGGGAGAAAGGGGTGTAGGTTTTTTAAATTACTCAACATGCCAAGACGTGAATTTCCCCAAGTCGATTGCTTCCCTTGTGGTACAGGTGGATCAACACTTCTGTGGAAGGTGGCTCCTTGAAGAGTGCGTCACGCAATTGCTTTCATCAATGTTCACCAGATGCTCACACAATCACAGCTGTTACATTTTAGCCTCCTATACAATTTGAAATTGTCACGTGATCTGATCCCCTAGCCCAGGTGCGGGCCCATTAGCCCTATACCAACACTATCCCACTAACACAACATAGGTAGGTGTTGCTAGAATGACAAAGTTTTGCAGAAAGCCATCTCTGGAGAGCACAACTCTCATAGAAAAGGGGTTGGGATGGATTGGGCTTACAGACATGCGTGACATATATCAGGTATGTCTAAAATCACTTCAAACTATCAAACATTTTACAAGACACCTTCTCACATCCAAACAATGTTCTGGTTGCTACTCGTTATGGGATATGATGTCGGGTCACCTGTGCACAAACCCCCTCATGAGTCAAGAACAAGAAAGATCAGCCATGTTTCCTAGAGAATGAAATTTTTTGAGGTTGCCAGTAATTGAAGTGACCGAACAATTAATTTCACCTTCGACGGAACAGTGTGAAGATCTTATAAAGTCTTATAGAGTCTTCAACCCATCCTTTTCCTTCCAACAGTCCAGGCTGCTGGAGATGCGGACATCGTCTTGGCCATGCTTCGCTGTCATCGTTGTCTGTTCATACTGCAGAGCTTCATACGGATGGATCATACGATTCTTGGTGCAGGATTGGCTTCCAGAACATACCAATAAATTTGCACATATTTCCAGGAGGTCTTCTGGGATATCTTGGACCAATGCATAAGAGCCTTACCTTTGGATAACCTCTATGTATAAATGCTTTAGTGTACGAATGGTGACAAAGTACCTCAATCTTGTGCTATATTGTGGAATCTCCACCATGACCCGTTGAAGCTACAAGTCCAGCACTAGATAGAACGAATCATTATGAAGAACATTTTAAAACTTTGGGTCAGTTTATATTTCCCTAAAATCAGTAGAGCAACAAAATGAACGCAGCGAAGACTCCAGATGGCCCGCTTGCTTGGATATAGTCAAAGTCAATACTGTGCCTCAAACTCACTAATGTTTCCGCGTGCAGGTTGTGCTAAGACATGCAGAGGTAATAAGAGCACCTGGTGCACCTCAGCATAAGCTAACATGACACGGACCAAGTTTGACCGAATTCTCTTCGCAATGTCCGCATGAGTTCAAGCTCTGATGCAAACTATGCTTGGTGAGCTACAACAATCTGTCATGGATTTCCAGTTTCAAAACATTAATTATTTTTATAGGTTGGGACTGAATTTATAAGTATTTTTTATAGATAAGAATTAAATGAATCCTCTTCAAATCTTCAAGTTAAATAGGGCAAAATGAAGTCATATTTATGTCAAACTATTATCTCCAAAGAAGGAATCACAATATTAATGTTTAATTGTTTACCCATAATCTTACCATAATTCACCAAATGTCCGTCCGTCTGTCCGTCCGTTCGAAGGTACCGCAAAAACGGCTGAACCGATCACAACGATATTTTGGGTGGGTAATCCTAGGACCCCCTGGAGTAAAATAGGCTATATTGTTTTTCCTATTTCAGCTTTGACCTCCAGCATTTTCAGGTTTGGACTCCTGTATAACGTTATTTTCCCGGCTACCGCACAAACGTCTGCACCAATCGCTGCTTGGCTGCACCGATCGGCTGCACCGATCGGACTTGGTGACCTTGGACAAATACCTTTTATAGCCGGCGAAGCCGGTGTTGTGAATGAACGCATACGTATTATGTTGAAAAGCCAGATTTTGCTGGATCCCTTGAGAATTTCGAAGCTTTGACGCACCAAATCGCTCAATGGAGGCCGCCATCTTGCGGATGCGGAAGTGTGCATAACAAATTGAAAAAGGTTCAATAGGAGTTTGTTTCACCCGTCTTTTTTTGATTCACAATCTAATGCACCTCTAATTTGTAATTAAAATACTTTAAGACCAACCTCGGCCCGCACGGGCCTGGTTATCTTCAACGAAAATCGTCACCAAACACCGGAACCAATGAGATTCGAGCATTTGAAAAAGTATTTCAAAAAAGCTTTTTACCACATTTCGGACGCTGAAAACGGCGTCAAATATTCTAAAATTGACGAAGAATTATTTTTTAGAAATCTCGCGGCCGTAGGGGATAGTTTTTCACGGCCGGAAATATCCGAAGTTGAGACGCAATTCACCGAATTAATCAAGAAGGAAATTTTATAAATTTTAATCTCATCCAGAATGCAAATGGTGTCATTTTGAACTAGGTACGGTACCTACTACACCTACCTCCTGCCAACTACCTAACCTACTGATGCCATAGTGATGGGTAAAATAGTGGCAAGAGGCTTTGGCTTCGCCGGCTCATTGCAGCTTTGCAGTCGGGTACTAGTAAGGACATGGGTTGAATCCCTGCTTGAGAGAATGCCAATCCCCTCCCCACCATCACGGTCGTCTCTCCAACTCACAATCCCACGAGATATGTGGAAAAGACGACCCAAAACCAATTATCTTCTTTTTGATTCGTATATAAACATCATTAAAAGTAAATAATGACCTCAGCCAAAGTTCCAACGACATGAGTTTAATCTCTACATGAGAGAATTCCATATAGCTATTTGGGCGGTGTATAAGCTAACAGATCGCTGTCTCCATCGATCTTGCCAAGGCCGTAACACCTATCGGCTCAAAATCCTTTTAACTGTTGACTTGGTAGTTTTTACAATGAAGGAAACATTAACAATGTTGTTAAAAGTTTATTTTGTGATTAATTTGTGATTGGAGTTATGTTGTTTGGAATGAAAAAAGAGATATCGAGTTCAAGTAAATGACGACGTGCCGTGATGGTTTCTACTTTCTAAACATGAACTTCGCGGATCGCCATATGCAGATTCGCCACGGACCCAGATCGATGTTTCTATACATGAACATACCCGTTTGTTTGCGAACGGGTACGTTTTTCATGGAAGTCCTTCACGAACTTGCTCTCCATGTCTGATGTGCGACTGAGGGTGATACAGGAATGTGGAATTTATTGGTTACATGCTTTCACATTCGCCGTATCTGCATTGCCTGTTTGCTTCTGGCCTCCCACCCGTACGTAGCACGGGTACCTCACTCGTACTTGTAATCACTATATTGTCATTGTACCGCTGTTATTGACACAATGTTAAACTACACCCATTATTTTTCAATTAAGGTGGCCATGCTATGTCCGAGCTTTATGTGTAGTAATAATGGAGGACCAGGGGCGTACTCTTGGCAGAATTTCAAGGAGTCACGACAAGTCCATCACCACCATCTCTTGTCTTCCCCCATCCAAAACCTTCATCTTTTCTACCCCCGTTAATTCACCCCAGATCCACTTTTTTGAAATTCCGACTTCTATCCTGGAAGTCGTAGCAGTGTCCATGTGGTTTATACCTCTCCCACCTCCTCCCCCCCCCCCCCTTCCCGTGCCTCCTCCCCCCAAGCCCTCTCCCTCCCACAGATCTCCCGATGTCCCTGCTCTCAAATGCTGTACTTGTGTGCTTCCCTCTCTCTCCCCATGTTGTCTCCCGCTCCCTTTATCTTATGTTTTATGTGTCAGTTTGTCTTTTTGTGATTAATGTTAGTTCTTACACGATCCTCGATCTTGTACACAAAAAATAAAAATAGAAAAATCCTGTACAGATGGCCACTCCATGTACGAGACCCCATGGAATCTTCAACGTCCACCGACAACCAGTGCTGGTAGACGGGTCCTTCCGTTTAACGTCCATCGGAGAGACGGTACACACACCGACGCCAGCATGAGAGTTCAAGGCTGAGACGACATTCAAACCTCGGCCAGACAGCTCAAACGTGTTTGCACATACTTCCAGAGTCTCGACTCCAGATTGTTTCAGCCTAGTATTTATTGGCCGAATTCATTATCATATTCTCTTAAAATAAAATGAACTGTTTTGAACAGTTTCAGTTTTGATGTTTTCTTGTATTTCCTTAGAAAAATAAAATGCTGAAATATCATCTGAGTGTTTCAGTTTTAAAATGTCAGCAAAAGTAGGCTTTGCCCACCATTGTCATGTAGCTTCTTCTGTATTTCTGACCTGTTTTGCAGATTAGAAAGGTAAGGTCTACCCTCATGAAACAAGTCTAGACACTGTGCAGAATGGAGAGGAAATCCTCTAATAATCGGTACCAGAGCTGCTATTATCTGACTTCCAATCAAACTCAGTTGTTTCCCTATATACAATGTGCACATACATTTGTGTTCTATCGGTGACACAGAAACTCAACCCCAGGCCGATATCATCCCATCTTGTTGTTGGTTTTCCTATATCTCAAGAAAAATTCCAGCTTGCATCTGACATTGTTCCCACACATCTGGAAATGATGAAGTTTGCTTGCATTGTGGTGGTAAAAAAGAAAGAAATATTACAACCAAGCAACGGAAGGACAGAAAGGCGCAACCAAATATTGCATGCGTTCGAAAATGAACACACATGGCACAGATGTATCCACTTTTGGAAACAGACATCCTTGTTGGTTACAAATTTCTTCCTTCCACTCTAAGTGATCCTGATTTTTCTCCAGCCTTTTTCTCCAGCCTTTTCGTCGGCCTGTTACTGTCGCTGTACCTGCAAATTTTAGGATGTTCAGAAATATTGCTTACATTCTCATGCAAACAAAATCTTCTCCAAGTCACACAAATACAATCCCTAACTTCTGGAACGGCTTAGCAAAGATTATTTTAATAAGCACAGGAAGTACAGTACAAATTTTTATCAATCCCCCTAAAGTTTCTTTATAATTCTTGGTAACTTCAGACCTTTACGTGTGCAAGGTCATGTTACAAATCCTTTTTCGAAAGCAAATGTACAATGTTTTGAAATGCTCAATTGCATGGAACTTCACCATTTGGCATTTGCTTTGAGAAGCTTTGCAGATGAAGTGTCTTTGCGTTTCAAAATTTGTTTTGGGCATGAGGCTCGAGATCAAACCATCATTTGAAAAGCTCCCGGCCTTGCAAAAAGCGAGCGGTGTGCCGATTATATTGGTCTAAATCAAAGCGAGAAGCAAATTCTGGCCTCTCGGGTTCACTGAGCCGTGATTTATGAAGGAATGACTTGATCTCAGCATTCCATCAGGAATAATCATGGCAGTATTCCAGCCGCGGCCTCGCTTTTATGAAGGAATGGCTTGATCTAACCCCCACTACCATCCAGTTATTTTGAAGCAAAGACCGGGAGCTGAACTTTGTTAACTCTTCGGCCTTTGCTGAGAGTTCGACATAATGCTAACGATAACAAACTGCTGCCATCTTTTATATTTTCGTGGAAAGAAATGTAATTTTGTCAGCAAGCCAAAACCTTCATGCCTTTTTTGAAGCAGTGCGCGTCTACAATTATTTATTCTCAATTCTTCCTGCCCCATTTTTGCCACAAGCCCAATGACTACTTGAAAGATTTAAAATTGTGCAAACGGGAAAGAGTATGAAAGTGCTACAAATCAAGACGTAGACATCTATTGCCAAGTTCACCGAAACCTTCCTACGCATGTTGTCCCTTGGAGTGTCCTTGCGACATAGACAGGCCACAAAGCCATCTAATAAGGGTGGGAAAGAATGATGTGTGTAGTCAGAGCTGGGATTGCAAGGACTTCTTATTGGGCAACGTTGAATAATCTCTGCAGTAAATGCTTCAACGGCGCTTCAATGAAAATGGAATCCAGCGGTGATGGGGAGTGGGTGCCCTCTCCAATAAAAACCACTAACATTTTGTGCCACAAATGATGACTGGTCCTGCCATTCGTACTGATGATTCCAGCCAGAATGAACAGCTCAGCCGGATATTGGCACAGCATCATGACTACCGAGAATCTGCCACCGAGCCAATACATCCACCAATATTCAAGTATCATAGGGACAAGCTGCTTCTACCAGCCTGACCTGCCTAATCTGGAACTGCTGTTTGTTACTACAAACAAATGAAAGGAATTATGTGCAGCATGCCCATTGGCCTGAATGGCATTTCCATCAAACACGTAGCTCATGATGCTAGGAATGATCATTTGTCCATTGTAGCATGATGTCATGATAATTCATATGAAGTGAATTGATTGATACTTCCTTACGTATTTGTCCCACATGCATAAATATACAAGATCATTCAGGAGTCAACAGTCGTATAAACAAGAATGACCACACTGTGGTCACAAACTGTGCCACTAAATATATATTTTCACCTCCTCTGTCCTCCCAACTGCCTCATCCTTGCTGTTGAAGGTGGCACACAATTAACACAATTAATCTCCGAGGGTCTTCACGGTTTGGTTCAATATAAGTTATGGGTCTGTTGGTGTCCAGCTGCGTTTTGTTTCAGGTAACTAGTACAACCACTCCATACAGGAGCGGCAGGAAGGGTTATGTTATTATCCGCTGTGGGGTATATAGATTCCAGTAGATTTGGGTCTCAAAAACATCATGGGTGTTCAGTTACCAAGTTTCTTGTGGAGCACTCGTCAAGTGGCTTAAGGATTCAAACAAGCATTCCTTTCTGAAACCAATGATAAGGAATGGCTGGCTTGGCAAGGTCACAGTGCTGATCGATCCCCATGGACAGCGGCCCTTTCTCACTTTTCTTTCTGTCTCGGTCTCCCTTTCTCTCTCTCTAACTATCTCCCTCTCTCTCTCTAACTCTGTCAAGGCCCTGACTTAATGAAGGCGGGGGTACACCATCCTGGATGAGGGGGATCTCCAGGTCGCTCCTGCGAGATTGATCAGCTGTCTCCGTGCAGTGGGCCTGTTCGAGAAAACTGTCTGTGGCTATACAACAGCAGCAGCAACACAAAGCCCTACAACTATCAGGGACACATCTTTGCGGTGGTTGTACCTCCCCAACGCAAGTCAGGGGGCAAATCTTCCCCATTCTTCCTTGCTGCCCAGATTCGTCAGGGCAGCGTGGTCACGGTCAGAGGATCTAGATTGATGTTTGTTCGATCCAAATTGACAAGTGACTATGTTTGTTCGCTATAGAATGGTTTGCCCAACGACGATATCACTTCACATAAAACCTTATCTTGCTCATGAATCTGCGTCAGTGAACAGGTAGTCAAACATTGATTGAAATGAGTGAGTTGAAATGAGTGGATGAAATCAACAAAACATTGATTGAGGTATGCTAACCACCATGAGAAGCAAGGAGAAGTTGACATTTCGGACGTTAACCCTTCATCAGACCAATCGTGAGTTTAATTTGCTTGAAGTTTAAGTGCATTAAATGGGGGTAGCAGGGAAACAATTGTGCACAACCAGGAAGAGGGATAAACAGGAGAGAGAGAGAGAGAGAGAGAGGGATAAACAGGAGAGAGAGAGAGGGATAAACAGGAGAGAGAGAGGGATAAACAGGAGAGAGAGAGAGGGATAAACAGGAGAGAGAGAGAGAGAGAGAGAGAGAGAGAGAGAGAGAGAGAGAGGGATAAACAGGAGAGAGAGAGAGAGCGAGAGAGGGATAAACAGGAGAGAGAGACTTTGACTTTTAAGCTCTTTTTATTATAAAAGTATAAAACAAGAGTACCACCAAAAGCAATTCAATCAGGGCAATCAGTAAAATCATAGCAATCCCGGAAGGAAAAAACAATCGGTGCACTGCAAACCCAGCAACAGAAAAGGTGCAAATACCAGAAAAAAAAAACAGCACACAATAAGAAACACCCGCACTGTATTATACAGAAATTAACAATTTGTTTTCTTGGACCTCACAAATCCCTCCAACACACCAGGTCGCAACAAAATTAGCAAGGTCGTTTGCCGTTTGGACACAGCCAAATTCAAGCTTGAGCCTTGCTGACACCAATGAACTAAAAAACACCATAATATTGCATTCCTGCATGGGTTTGCCGCCCAGCTTCGCCTTCCGCGACAGGTATACGGCCAGTTTAGCAGTAGCGGTTAGGAACCCGAATACAATGGATGTGGTTCCCTTTTTGGGAGGAAAGCCAAAGATGTAAGCTTTCAAAGAAAAGGTAACCTGCAATCTATGGGAAATAAAATTTAACCAATGAAACAAAGGAGAAAGTCTTTCACAATTAATGAAAGCATGAAACAAATCTTCCCTCACCGGACAAAAGGGGCAACAGCCGGAAATGGGGAAAAAAAAACGGATGACAGCATTGGAAGGAACAATCCAGTGGGCCAAACGCCACTGAAGGTCACCTGTTCTTTTAGAAATAAGTCCAGCATACATTGTATCCCATAAAGGCTCAGAGGGGGGACCGGGAGGCAAGAGTCCTTTCCACCGGGTAACCCCAGCTAGAGGTGGGTCCCCAAGAAGAAGTTTCACACAAGACCTATAAATACTCTTGCTGCTCATAACATGGAAGGGGGGTGACCCTGCGCTCATGGGGGGCAGCTCGTTTGGGGTAAAAGCGACACCTAATTTTGGGACTGTGGGCTCAACCTCTACGTCCTGCGTCCAATGTAGGCCTAGCTGGTGGCCCCTTCGGATCACCGCTCTTAGTATGTTCTCGATTTGCCTCCTGGACCGAACACCTGTTAGGTCCGCCAGCTCGTTCGCAGGCTTCCATCCCTGTCCAGAGTCGTGTCGGAGATGACACACTTTCAGGATGTTGGCCGCTATAAAATGCTGGCAGAAGTTGCGACTCCTCGGGATATCGGGGAAAAGTGGGTTGAAAAATAAAGGCTCATGTGCATACATGTTAGTGCCATACGAGTCTGTTTGGCGACTTATCGAAACGCCCTGCCAGGCATTCAAGAGGCTCTGATAAAAAACTGGGAGCAGAGATGTATCGGTGTGTTGAAGGTTGGTCAGGAAAAGTTCCTGTCCGTATCCGAGCCTCCCAGCTCGTTGAAGAATGGAGCAGGCTAAGGGCTTTCCTGGTAGGTGTTCTGCATAAAGCAAGCGTTGGATGGAGCGGAGCCGGAAGGCCAACAGGCGGCATTTCACATCGACTAGGCCGTGACCACCCTCGGCCAAGGGACAACATATGGCGCTGGGTCGAAGCCAGTGGTAGCCTCCCCAAAAAAAATCCACCAGTTTCCTCTGGATAGCTTGGAGCAAAACCTCCGGTGGTTGCAGGCAGATGAACCGGTGCCACAAAAGGGTAGTGACGAGGTTGTTGACAACTAGCGCGCGACCCTTATAGGAAAGGTGGGGTAGAGCTCTTTTCCATCGGCTCAAACGCCCGTCTACCTGGTCAATGATCCTGTCCCAATTGTTCTGGGCATACTGAGGAGGTCCGAGGAAGACGCCCAAATACTTGATGCCATCGTTTGCCCACACTAGTTCTGCAGGAAGGGGAGGTGGTGGTAATAACGGTGGCATAGGTAAGTCGTTTTTTGGAAAGGGGATCCACAGAGCCTTGCTTTTCCTCCAATTACACCTTAATGATGAGGCAAGGTTGAAGTCCGACAAACACTTTGCCATGGCGTCACTGTCGCATTTTCTTTTTATAATGACACAAAGGTCGTCGGCATAAGCTGACAGGGTCAAAGGTGGGTGTCCTGGAGAAAGGACAAGTCCAGGGATATCCTTTCTGAGGGCGATTAAGAGGGGCTCCAAGGCGAGGGCAAATAATAGACCTGAAAGTGGACAACCTTGCCTTACCCCTCTCTGAACCTTTATGGGTGGGCAAAATTCGTTGTTAACTTTGATCAAGCTGGAGATGTTTGCATATAACAAAGCTATGTAGGCTCTAAAATTAGTGCCAAGCCCGCAAGCTTGTAACACATGACACAAAAACTCATGATCAATGCTATCAAAAGGCTTTTGCAAGGTCTAGAAACACCAATCCAAAATCCTCTTTAACACATTTACCAGTTAACAAATCTCTGACTAGGAATATGTTGTCATAGATGGATCTGCCAGGGATGCCGCAACTTTGATCAGGTGACACCAGGTCCCCAATAACTGTCTTCAACCGGTTCGCAAGGACCTTGGAAAACAGTTTGTAATCCGTGCACAACAACGAGATCGGACGCCAGTTTGACAGGTGTCGGAGATCGCCAGTCTTGGGTAGCAGGCAGAGTACTGCTCTTCTAAAACTGAGCGGTAATTCTCCGGATAAAAGGGATGCATCCAGAACATTGAGCAGCTCTGGGCCCAAAATGTCCCAGAATGCCGAAAGAAATTCGGCCGGTAGGCCATCGATGCCAGGGGCTTTTCCCGACTCCATCTCAGCGAGTGCACCGGATAGCTCTGGAAGGGTAATTGGAGCATCCAGTTCCAGACGTTGGGCCTCAGCCACAGAAGGAAGATGAGAGGTCAAAACATTCATCATTTCGTGAGAAACTGTTTTGGCCTTGAAAAGTTCAGAAAAGAAATCGATTATATTTAATCTTATATCACTCGGATTTGTTAGGATGTTCCCCCCTGGGTCCAAAACCGAAGATATGAGTCGTGCTGGTTTCTCTACAGTTTCTAGGTGAAAGAAAGCCTTAGTTGGGGTATCTGAAACCTTTATATTTTGTATTCTTAGCCGAACTAGTGTGCCCGCTGCTTTTTCATGGATCAAATCCCTTAATTGGGCCTTCTTCTCGAGTAGCAACCGATAGTTCACTGGGTTGCTCTCATTGGCCAACTTGCTCTCTAACCTTAAGATGTCTGCTTCCAAGCAAGCCATCGTGATATGTTTTACATTGGTACAGTGCGAATTAAATTGTTGACAAAATACTCGAATTTGGGCCTTTAGGTTATCCCACCAGAGGCTAATTGAGGAGAAAGAAGATTTTTTAGTACTCATTTCAGCCCAGAAATCACGAAAGGAGTCTGTAAATAAACTATCTTCTAAAAGTTTAACGTTAAACTTCCAGTAACTATTTCTGCATGTGGGTCGAGGGAAAGAAAGATCTAAGGTTACCATATGGTGGTCTGAAAACAATGACGGAAAACAACCTGACGAGGCCGCGACGTTCTTAAAGGGTACATTTATGTACCAGCGGTCGAGTCTTGCCGAAGACACCCGGCCGTTGGCACATCGACACCAGGTAAACTGGACTATGTTGGGGTGGTGCAATCGCCAAATATCCAGTAGACCGGCCGTCTTAAAGAAACGGGATAGGTCCGCATGGGACTCGGGGTGGGGTTCTGCCGAGTTTCTATCTTTCGAAGGGTCAAAGGTGCAATTAAAGTCACCACCAATGCACACACATTGGTCGAGATCAACTGATTTCAGGTGGTTTACCATGGAAGTGAAGAAGGCCTTTCGGTCCCTGCTCTCACTAGGTGCGTACACATTGAAAATGGTACAGCGGAAGTTTTGATGTACAAGCTGAAGGGAAATAAGCCGGCCTTTTATGACTTCCTGAAAATGACAAGACTCAAAAGCTAGGCCTGGCTTTAGAAAAAACCCAACCCCAGCAGATGAGGCTGACAGATTGCTAAAATAGCATTGCCCTTTGAAAGTTTGGCACCAGTCATGTTCCACGTTAGGTGTGATGTGGGTCTCTTGTAGTAAGAGAACATTTGCCTTTTTACGGTCAAACAAGTTTTTGACTTGGGCCTGACGGAGGTGACTTGCACCCCCACCATTCATGTTTAAGGTCGCAAAGGAAATGTTTTTCATTCCGTGGTAATGAAATCGCCCTGTGCTTGGGAACACTCTGCACCTGCTCGGGTAACAAACTTTCTTAACCTGTGGAGTTGAGATTTCGTCAGGTCAAAATCCTCACGCGCTTTGATTATTGACTTTGCGGTGCACATGAATGCAGCCAAGTCAGGGAAATAGTCTTTAATGACAATGTTGCGGTGACGATACGTTTCGTTAAGGAAGGTAAGAACGAGTTGAGGGGGTACCTGCGAGTGACCTGTCATCGCTTGTGACAGCGCGGTTGCCTCAATGTCATCTTCGGACTCAGACACGTCAGATAACATGTCGTCGGGATCTGGGGTATTACCCGCTGCCCCCGCGGTCTTGTCTGGAGGCACCTTCACAAGTTTCTCAAGGTGTTCCCGAGAGCACTCGTTAACACTTTGGTGGATATTTGTTTCTGGGGTCGGAGCTTGGGTTTGAGATCCCGGCAAACTCAGATTTGCTGGCCCCGTTTGTACAGTGGGAACGTTTATTGAATCCTTAGTCTGCTCGGTATTTAAAGGGGGGGCAGGCGGAAAAACATTTCCCAGCTCGGAAATGGTAATACTTTCACTGGAGGTTTCGCACTCGGAAACTTCCAGGTGAGAGGTACAAATTTTATTTTTTGGCTCATTTACATAATGAGACTCACTGGTGTCATTGGCAACGGTATCCATGTTCTCAGTTAGTGAGGGAATGTCAGAGGGGCACTCGGACACATGTGCACCGGAAATGGTGCCGCCCATGACCGCCTTCTTTGCAGCACCAGCGAAACTGCTTGGCGCTGGTGCTCTTCGCTTTTTAGCAAACACTGTGGATTCTTCGTTCATGGGTTCGGGAAAGGGGGCAATGCTAGTTGTGTCAGTCGCATCGGTGGGTGTCATCACATTGGAATCGAAAAGCACCGGTGTGACAGACGACTCAGTCGGGGTGTCAGAAGGTACGGTCGGGGTGTCAGAAGGTACGGTCGGGGTGTCAGAAGGTACGGTCGGGGTGTCAGAAGGTACGGTCGGGGTGTCAGAAGGTACGGTCGGGGTGTCAGAAGGTACGGTCTGGGTGTCATAGGGTACGGTCGGGGGGTCAAAGGGTACGGTCGGGGTGTCAGAAAGTACGGTCGGGGTGTCAGAAGGTACGGTCGGGGTGTCAGAAGGTACGGTCGGGGTGTCAGAAGGTACGGTCCGGGCGTCCGAAGGTGCGGTCGGGGTGTCAGAGGGTACGGTCCGGGTGACGGAAGGTACGGTAGGGGTGACAGGAGATACGGTCCGGGTGACGGAAGGTACGGTAGGGGTAACAGGAGATACGGTCCGGGTGTCAGCGAGCATGGTCGGGGTGTCGCAAGGCGCGGTGGAGGGATTGGCTTTTCTGCAAGCCCTTTCGTTATGTCCCGGTTCACCACACTTCGGACAAGCGGCCCTAGGACAGAATCTTTTAACGTGTCCGAATTCTCCACAATTAAAGCAAGTTAAGGAGGCTGAGGAAGCATACATGTGGTATTCCCGATCATCCAACGATACTTTAAAGGATATATTTAAACCTGTATCGGCTCCGCGATCCGGGAGGATCATGTACACTTGCCTCCTAAAGCTCATTACGTGTTTAACACGATCGTTGCGACACCCGAGCGGAATCATTGAGATTCGGGAAACAATTTTTCCATAACGAGACAGAACGGATAGGAGTTTCTCGCCTGGCACAAATGGTGGAACGTTGGATATTGTTATCTTGGTAGCTGGCGTATCCATAGGGGATACCGTTATATAATGACCCCCTTTTATGGTTAGACCGGTACTAACGACGTCATGAACGAGTTTTTCTTCTGACACGAAGACAACAAATTTCTGGTTCATTCGTGACGCCGCACGAACATTACCGTCTCCTATGATGGATCCCACGGCAAGGATAATGTCCTCAGTAGGAGCTCCTTCGGGCGGAACACATGCGAATGCATGCTTACGCGTTAAATTTTCGAACGCCTCGTAACGAGAGCGTGTATTCGCCATACCGGCGAAATCCCCCCCCCCCCCCCCTTGTCCGACACCGGACAAGAAGGTGTCAAACCTAAATAATCGAACTAAAGTAAATAATAAACGTGCATTTATAAGCACAAAAAAGGCTTACAAAGCGTCGTCAAAGCCAGTAGGCCGCACCAAAATGGGCTCGCTCTCAACCTCTCTCTCTCGAAGACAAGGGTACAGAACGGATGAAAACACGATGCCGAAGCACACAGGATGGAAAAGGAGAGGGAGGGGGGGGCAGGGGAGGGCAAGAGAGGGGGAAAAACTCACAACGGACTCACCAAAACACCGAGCAGTTGCTCACAGCCGCATGACGCTCACCCAACGCACCGACAGCCGATAGGTGGCGCCAGAGAGAGAGAGAGAGAGAGAGAGAGAGAGGATAAACAGGAGAGAGAGAGGGATAAACAGGAGAGAGAGAGAGAGAGAGAGAGAGAGGGAATAAAACAGGAGAGAGAGAGGGATAAACAGGAGAGAGAGAGGGTAAACAGGAGAGAGGGATAAACAGGAGAGAGAGAGAGAGAGAGAGGGAGGGATAAACAGGAGAGAGAGGGATAAACAGGAGAGAGAGAGGGATAAACAGGAGAGAGAGAGAGGGATAAACAGGAGGGAGAGGGAGGAGAGGGAGAGGGAGAGGGAGAAAAAGAGAGAGAGAAAAAGAGAGAGAGAAAAAGAGAGAGAGAAAAAGAGAGAGAAAAAGAGAGAGAGAAAAAGAGAGAGAAAAAGAGAGAGAGAAAAAGAGAGAGAGAAAAAGAGAGAGAGAAAAAGAGAGAGAGAAAGAAGAGAGAGAGAAGAGAGAGAGAGAGAAAGAGAGAGAGAAAGAGAGAGAGAGAAAGAGAGAGAGAAAGAGAGAGAGAGAGACTGACTGTTTCTTCCTTTTATTACAAGAGTACAAAAAATCAGTTATGTTCAGTCACAAAGAAACAAAACACAATAAAATGGTCTCAAGGAAAGGTTATTTTCAAATCATCATCATCAAGTGCATATGACTCATTAAAACCCACTTTTCTTTAAAACATGTTAAATTCTTGTTCATTTTAAAAAACCGGTACTCTAGCTTTAGTCTTGCATTTACAAGAGCCTTAAGGGTGAGCAGTAACATCACATGACGAGTCAGAAGCGTTTCCCATTTTTTTCTTCCTGGATTTATAAATTGCAAACTTGGCCTGGCCAATTAAAAAATTCATTAAAACCACATTCCTAAGGGAAGACGGTCCTAAACACCATAAATAAAAACATTGTGATTGAAGAGGGAACCAAGCTTCACAAAGCGTTCCTGAAGGAATGTAAAAAGAGGTTGCAATCGTTCACACTCCAGGTATATATGCGGTAGGGTTTCAATGGATGCACAGAAAGGGCATAGATTAGAGTTAGCAGTAGAAAACGTTCATTAAAACATTATAAGGTAAAATCCAGTGTACAAGTTTCCATGAATATCTCCAACATACTTTGGAGTAGGCAAGAGATAAAAACTTCGCCAATTGGTGGTATTGGGGGTAAAACATCCCGCCATCGAAGCCTCGGGTGCTCAGAAAATGTTTTTGCGTATAAAATTTTTAACGTACGCGTTGTACAGAGTTTTCTTTGGAAAGGCGGGAAGGGATAATGCAGTATCATCAGGGCTGTTCAGGCCAGGGGACAGATTAAGTGGC
>NC_136262.1:219862700-219999320 GCF_964187855.1 Myxine glutinosa | reverse complement strand
GAGAGAGAGAGACTTTTGAAGCTCTTTTATTATAAGGTAAGAGAACCACACAAGTCATGCAAATAATAAAGTCATCACAATTCCAAACGTGTGCAGCCAAACAACAACAATAAAAACACCAAACACTAAAATAAAAATACTTAACAAACCATTATCAAGTTTACAAACCCCCCCCCCCCCCCCCCTTACACACCATTTTTTCCACAAAGGTTTGTAATCATCTTTAATTTGGCAAAAATAAAATTCCAAGCGTAACCTTGCCATGACAGAGCCTTAAACACAATTACCACATCACATAAAATATCAGCATTTGCCAGGAGCTTTGCATTTCTTGTTTTGTAGATTGCTAATTTTCCGATAGAAATTAAGAAATTAACAAGAGCAGTCTCAGAGCGTTTTTTGTAACTGAGTGGTATTCCAAAAATAAAAACACGTGTAGAAAAAGAAAAGTTCATTCGATTAAAAAAAGTTGATAAAAAACCAAAGAAGGGAGAGAGTCTTGCACAATCTACGTAAGCATGGAAAAGGTCTTCAGAAATCATACAAAAGGGGCATTCCACTGAATTATCCTCATTAAAACGATGTAATAAAACATTGGAGGGCAACACCATATGGGCGAGTCTCCAAGCAATATCACCAGTCCTTTTAACAATCGGTGAAACATACATTGCGGATGGGAGGGAGACCCAGAAGGCAGTTTCTCTTTCCATCTAGCCCCAAAAGAAACTGGCTGCAACGAGGGAAACTGGACTGAAATACACAAACGATAGTCTCTTTTTATCCTTGCTGGAAAGTGGCGATGAGGATAACAAGATAGATGTTGTGGCGCTATCAGCCGGCAGGCTAGAACTAGCACAGATCTGTGGTGGTGTATGGTGGTCACCAATGTTGGCAGTTGAGCTCAGGCCCAAGTGCCTAAAAACACACAGGATTCCCTGTAGGACCTTGGCTACGCTCCTCAAAGATCTGATGCCAGTTCTTACTTGAAGATGTCATGCGGAGAACCAACTATTCCTGTTACAGTCACGGAGGTCCCGAGTCGTTTTCACGCCAGCACTCAAAAAACGTTGCACAAAAGCACGTGAGTGAGGAATAGCAGGAAAGAGGGCATTGTAGAAAATGGGTTCCCGGAGGAACCTTTCACTGTTGTATGTCCCATTTGCCGAGTTACTGAAATGGACCGCCAGACGTGCAAGACATCTTGGTAAAAGTCAGGGAGTAGCGAAGCATTGACATGTTGCAGGCTCCATGAAAAAGAGTTCACAATTGTAGCCTGGCATGCCGGCTTGTTTTAATATACAGTTTGCAGTAGATTTCCAGGGCAAGGCCTCCAGAAATATAAAACGACGAGCTGTAGAGACTCGAAAGGCCATTACCCGACAAAGAATGTCCATAAGTCCATGACCTCCTTCCGCCAGTGGGAGGCAGATAGTCTCTGGCTTTAGCCAGTGTTTGCCATCCCAAAATAAGTCAAGTAAACATTTTTGGATTGATGACACCGACGTTGCAGGTGGCTGCAAGGCAATCATTTTATGCCATAAGAGAAGGGCCACCAGGTTGTTAATGACCAGGGCACGACCTCGAAAAGACAAGGTCGACAAAATTCCTCTCCATCTGTTTAATTTATTGCTAATTTTGTGGAGTAAACCATCCCAATTCCTTTTGACAAAACCAGGGGTTCCAAGATAAACACCGAGGTATTTCACACCTTATTTTTCCCATGTCAAATTCAAAGGGAGAATTGGAAGGGCAGAAGGTGGCGTACCGCCGACCCAAACTGCTTTGCATTTCGACCAATTAATTTGCATTGTACATGCTTGAGAGTAGACCCGTAGACACTCAAATAGCACAGCAATGTCATTACTGCTGCGAACAGCAACACATACATCATCAGCATAGGCCGAAATGATAACGGGATTTTCTGATGGAGTCACTGAAAATCCCATCAGAGAAGATCGTAAACGAATCAAAAGGGGCTCAATGCAAAGAGAGTACAAGATTCCAGATAAGGGACAGCCTTGCCGAATTCCCCTCTCAATCCGCAAAGGTGAACAGAGACCATCATTGATTTTGATCAAGCTAAAAATGTGATTATACAATAAGGATACATATGAAATAAAGGATGCCCCAAAACCAAATTGCTTTAAAATGTGAAACAAATACTCATGATTAACAGTCAAAAGCCTTTTCTTGGTCAATAAAAAAGAGACCGTTGTTGTTGTTGTTGAAATGCACACACATCCCACAGGTCTCGTACCAAAAAAATGTTTATCGTGCATAGATCTGTGCATAACACAGTACGATTGATCCTGATGTATATAACTGTGCTTAAAACAGTCTTCACACGGTTAGCTAGCGTTTTGGCAAAAATATTGTAATCTGTGCAGAGAAGAGAGATTGGACGCCAGTTTCTGTATCAATTGCAGGTCGTTTTTCTTAGGGATAAGGCAAACAACTGCACGTCGACAACTAAGGGGTAACAATCCCTCACGCAGACTGTATAAAAACACTGAGTGCAAAGCAGGACCAAGCACGTCCCAAAAGGTTTTATAAAATTCAGCTGGTAGCCCATCAAAACCAGGAGCCTTATGATCAGCAAGGTCATCTAGCGCAGTTTAAGTTCACCGAGAGTAATGTTCTCATCCAAGACATGCCGTTGATGCTCATCTATCTGCGGTAAATTGGTCGTAATATTCTGCATTGCAGGCACATCATTGGGCTTAAAGGAAAACACATTCTCAAAATAAGACCGAACAAAATGAACAATCTCCATATTATCACTAAGAATATGCCCATCACTAGCCCGAAGACTAAGCATTTGCTGGCTCGCCTGGTCGTCTTCTCAAACTTAAAGAAATCTTTACAACACGTGTCTGAAGACAGTAAACCATTCACTCTCAGCCTGACTAAGGCACCAATACCATTTTCTTGAATTAATTCCTTAAGCAGAGTTTGTTTTTCAAAGAGGAGTTGACACCGTCTTTCATCACTGAGGCCCTCAGCACCTTCCTGCAATCGTAGAATTTCTTGTTTCAAGGCATCAATACATAATTGTTTACTTTGAGAGCAATTGGTTTTGTATTGCTGACAGAAAACACGGATCTGCGCTTTAGCATAGTCCCACCACTGACAGAAATTTAGGAAACGATGTTGGAAATACACAACCTTGTCCCAGTAAACCATAAAGGTTGATTTAAAGAAAGGATCGCTCAGAAGTGAGGTGGTAAAAGACCAATACAAGGTGCGGCGTTTGAAACGAGGAAAAGAAAAGCACAGTTTTACCAAGAATGATCAGAGAAGCCTGAAGGGACAATAGCCGTATATGTCACAAGGTTGACAGCAGAGTTAGGAATATAAAATTTATCAAGCCGAGCAAGTGAAAGATGATTTAGTAAAACCCGACACCAGCTAAATTGCTGCAGGTTTGGGTGTTGTTGCCGCCATACATCGTTGAGGTCATGCTGCAAAATTATACTGGAAAGAGGCCTACTTGAAGCTGGATGTGGCTCTGCACTGTTCCTATCTAAAGTTGAGTTTAAAGTACAGTTAAAGTCACCCCCTAAGCACAACAACGTATCAGAAGAGAGGTGTCTCAGGAAATTAAAGGACTGATTAAAAAAAGTTCCTCTATCTGTACTATCGCTTAGAGCACAGACGTTAACAAACGTTAACAAAGGGGGGGGGGGGGGGGGGGGGAGACAGACAAACGTGAACTGACAAAAAAAGCAATACCCGCACTCACAGAATCTGTATTACTAAAGAACCAAGTGCCAATCAGCTGTTGCTGCCAATCAGCCATGCAGTCTGCAGTGGCACGAGTTTCTTGCAATAAAAGTACATCAATCTTTTCCCTCCTCGCTAATTGCACAGCCTGGGACCTACGCAGCTGACTGCACCCGCCATTAATGTTCAAACTTGCTATGTTCATAAAAAACATAGGCAGCAACACAGCCATTACAGGTTTAATTCTTTCCTTGCTGTGACAAGGTACCTCTTCAGTCTTTTCAGTGATTGATCAGAAATATGAAGGGCCGCAGATTGTTGTACAACTTCCTGAGCCCCAATAATGAAGGCGTGAGTGTCTACGAAGAAATCGCAAATTTTCACGCGCTTTTTATGGTAAGTTTTTTGTAGGAAATCTATGATTTCAGCAGGAGGGACAGAGTCTCCAGAGATGAGAAGTCGGCCTCACCATCACTCAGTGAGGCAACGGAAGAACCCCCATCAGAGTCACAATCATTGCATTGAGAGTCCATTGCCGAAGCAACGGGCTCATCAACGCAACAATCTGAGACTTCAGCACTATCACCCTGCTGACCATGAGCTTGACAAGGCTCAGCTGCCTCAATGGAGGATTCGATCACAGACGGATCACTATTTCCTACACACTCACCACTCCCCACAGAGGGAGGGGAGGCACAATCAACACAAGCTTCAGCAAGGGACACACATGGAGGCTCAACCTCACAGGAGGTTTACCCTCAGAACACCGGAGAGACTCAGGTGCTGTCTGGCCAACACATAAATTTTCAGCATTTATCACATTACCCTCAGAATATTGTGAAGGCAGAGGAGGCTGAGGGATACCTCAACTGGAGGCAACTGCTGAGGAGGAGGTTGCGCTCCACCATTACCTTCACTAACCACTTGAGCGAAAGTTGAAGGACCAGCCAAAACCTTATTATCAGGCTCGTTGAGGTCGCTAGAAGGTGGGAGGGTTCTTTTCCTGGTTCTCTGTTTGTCTACAATGGGGTTTGTGTCAGCACCACCCATACTATTTACATCATCGACAACGATCTCAGTAGAGCCCTGCTGTTCATCACCATTCAGGCTAGTGACTCCATCTGTGGACATTTTTTGGACACGAGTCTTTTAAATGACCAGATTGACCACACTCAAAACAAACTAGAGACTCTGTGGAGACAAAGACCCGATAAGTGTGACCTTCGACCTTGAAGGGCAATACCACATTTAAAGAGGTTACACCACGCGGTAAAATCATATAAACAAAGCGACGAAAGGACATGACGTGTTTTAAACGGTTATTTTTCCCTCGTACAGGAACCATAGTAACTGAAGAGACCACAGAACCAAGTTTGTTTAGTTCAGTAACCGGGTCTTTGTTCTTAAGGAACGGAGGAGCGTTAGAGAGAGAAACCCGAACTGCCGGCGTGTCGAGTGGACAAACCTGAACAAACACGTCGGGAGCAAAGAAAAGCCCGTGCTCGACTATTTGAGCAACCATGGGCACTGTGGAAACAAAGATTACCACACGTTTATTCATGCGAGAAGCCGCTTTTACATTATCCAAACCGATTATCTCTCCGACGGCAAGGATAATGGTCTCGACGTCGATTCCGGACGGAGGTGAACAAACTAACCCATGCTTCTGGGTTAGCGCTTCAAGAGACGTGCAACGAGAGCTATCCGCCATCGTTTCCACGTTTAAACAAAGGATAAATGTATAAAGGGTTAATGAAGCCAAAAGGCTCCAGTAAACAAACGAAAAATAAAAATATTACGAAAAAAGAAACGGAAAAAGGTATTATGATTTGTAACATGAAACGAAAAAAAACCGAAGAGGGAAACCGCCCTAAGGGGGAACCTTTACCGGTCTCACCACGTGTGCTCCCTCACTCTCAAGAGGGGGAAGGGATGATAACGTGGAAGGGGGATACACAAAAAAAACGGCACAAAGGTGAGAAGAGGTAAGGGGAGGGTAAAGATACAAACCACAAGCACATAGCTACAATGCCAAAACACGAGCAGATGCCATGACACCACACTCAACGCACCGACAGCCAACAGGTGGGGAGGGAGAGAGGGAGAGAGGGAGAGAGGGAGAGAGGGAGAGAGAGGGAGAGAGAGGGAGAGAGAGGGAGAGAGGGAGAGAGGGAGAGAGGGAGAGAGGGGGAGAGAGAGGGAGAGAGGGAGAGAGGGAGAGAGGGAGAGAGGGAGAGAGAGAGAGAGAGAGAGACACAGAGGGAGACTGAGAGAGAGAGGGAGATTGAGAGAGAGAGAGAAGGAGACTGAGAGACTGAGACAGAGACAGAGACAGAGACAGAGACAGAGAGAGAGAGAGAGAGAGGGGGGGGGGGTGGGGAGAGACAGAGAGAGAGAGAGACAGAGAGAGAGAGAGAGAGAGCGAGAGAGAGAGAGAGAGAGAGAGAGAGACAGAGAGACAGAGAGAGAGACAGAGAGAGAGAGAGACAGAGAGAGAGACAGAGACAGAGACAGAGACAGAGACAGAGAGAGAGAGAGAGATGAGAGAGAGAGAGAGAGAGAGAGAGAGAGAGAGAGAGAGAGAGAGAGAGAAGGAAAAACTGAACCGAGCAAGTAAGAGGGTTGGGTTAGGAAGGGTTAATGGGGACAATAGAGGTCAGGATAGGGATGACATGAGGTGGAGGTACGCTGGCCACTTGGGGAGTGAGACAGAACAGCCTCTGGAAAGTTGTTCCAATGGGAGAAGTGAGGTACAAAGGAGTTGAGGTGTGCTGTCAACCTGGATTTTGGACGTCTCACCAGAAAGGCGTCCTGTAGTTGCTAGCAAGTGTCAGAGGACAGAGAGCAGAGCGAGCAATATGGGAGAAGATAAGGTAAAAAATAAAAACAGAGACCACCGACCTTACGATGTGAAAGCAACAGACTTTGTGCTTCAACCTTATCAGGGGAGATTCCAATAACTTGGTGAGAGCTTTATATTCCACATAATCCAGGTAAGACAGACATGATGCTGGAGCACCAGCCCATAGGGGAGAGCAGTCCTCAATTGAGCTATGGACAAAGGCCTTGTAGACTGAGTAGCTCTGATTATTCAAGAAAATGCTTGGATCGGAGGATGCCCAGCCTGCGATCCGCTTTGCTATGTGGTTGCCCCAGGAGAGGCCATGGCTGATGGAGGCAGCGAAAGGAAAAGGACATACTGAATAGGGCAGAAGAAGGAGAAGCAAGAACAGGATTTGAGAACATGGACACCGATGCCATCAGGGCCTGTCGCCGAAGGAGGGTCAAGGCTGTTTTCGTCTTTTCTCCACTGCAGCATTCTCAGTAGATTAACTTCACATTTATTTAGCTTGGTTGAATGAGCCTTGGTAACTTAGTACTCGAAAGGATTGCTTTCAACCTTTCCAAAGTGGGTGTTATTGTTTTTGTCGTGACAGCTATATAAAGCTCTTTGATGAAATCGGAGACGAAAAGGTTTATATTATCGAGCAATTCTATAAGAATGCACGTCATAGATTTCAAGATCCTTGTCGTTTGAAATAAATCAAAACGTAAGGTCCAGACTTTGATGCAATATGATACAAGGTGGTATGCTGAGAGAAATGAATTAGGGAAATTATAAGTAATCTGTAAAATGTCTCTAAAAGCAGCCAACAATCACAACGAAAAAGCCATAAGTGACAAACTCACTGCAGAAGCCTCTTTTATGAATCATTCAAAAGGCTTTTAGGATCTATATTGATCCCAAGGGAACCTCAATTACATTTTTTCGAAAGGAAAATTTCCATTTCTCCTCGAGTCCACCAGTGCCTAAATGATACAGCTATAGATACCTACCTCATGCTTCAAAGTGAGTGCACAATAAAGCACCTGTTATAAAGGGTTAAATGATTATATAATTACTGTAATATTATTGGTCTTCTTTAACAGACTCAATTATTCCAGCTTTTTGGCCAGGTGGTATGATTCTGGCTCACCTTTTTCGAGAACCGGATGGCCAAGCTTGATATTCGACTATGGCAGGAAGTTGGAATTTGTTTGGGGGTATCGACTGTAACTCGCTTACTCTTCATGAAAGGTATCTTTACGCTCCAACAATCGACCTGCCAACCCAGGTGTTGGTAAGTGGGTCCTCCAGCTCAACGTCCATCGGACAAATGGCGCACACATCGATGTCTCACCCTACATGCAGAACACCAGGGGGTTAAAGCTGTTTATAAGCAATTTATCATTTGTTTCCAGTTTAGCCTGAATTTAGATTCGAACCCAGGTGAGACAGATCAATAGTGAGCGTGCATAAACTGGTCCACCTTGCCAGTATCTCAATAATGGTCCATCTTGCCAGTATCTCAATAATGGTCCATCTTGCCAGTATCTCAATAATGGTCCATTTTGCCCGTATCTCAATAATGGTCCATCTTGCCAGCATCTCAATAATGGTCCATCTTGCCAGCATCTCAATAATGGTCCATCTTGCCAGTATCTCAATAATGGTCCATCTTGCCAGTATCTCAATAATGGTCCATCTTGCCAGTATCTTAATAATGGTCCATCTTGCCAGTATCTCAATAATGGTCCATCTTGCCAGTATCTCAATAATGGTCCATCTTGCCAGTATCTCAATAATGGTCCATCTTGCCAGTATCTCAATAATGGTCCATTTTGCCCGTATCTCAATAATGGTCCATCTTGCCAGCATCTCAATAATGGTCCATCTTGCCAGTATCTCAATAATGGTCCATCTTGCCAGTATCTCAATAATGGTCCATCTTGCCAGTATCTCAATAATGGTCCATCTTGCCAGCATCTCAATAATGGTCCATCTTGCCAGTATCTCAATAATGGTCCATCTTGCCAGTATCTCAATAATGGTCCATCTTGCCAGTATCTTAATAATGGTCTATCTTGACAGTATCTCAATAATGGTCCATCTTGCCAGCATCTCAATAATGGTCCATCTTGCCAGTATCTCAATAATGGTCCATCTTGCCAGTATCTTAATAATGGTCTATCTTGCCAGTATCTCAATAATGGTCCATCTTGCCAGTATCTCAATAATAGTCCATCTTGCCAGTATCTCAATAATGGTCCATCTTGCCAGTATCTTAATAATGGTCCATCTTGCCAGTATCTCAATAATGGTCTATCTTGCCAGTATCTCAATAATGGTCCATCTTGCCAGTATCTCAATAATGGTCCATCTTGCCAGTATCTCAATAATGGTCCATCTTGCCAGTATCTCAATAATGGTCCATCTTGCCAGTATCTCAATAATGGTCCATCTTGCCAGTATCTCAATAATGGTCCATCTTGCCAGTATCTCAATAATGGTCCATCTTGCCAGTATCTCAATAATGGTCCATCTTGCCAGTATCTCAATAATGGTCCATCTTGCCAGTATCTCAATAATGGTCCATCTTGCCAGTATCTCAATAATGGTCCATCTTGCCAGTATCTCAATAATGGTCCATCTTGCCAGATACCCAAAGATGTAAGAAATATCATCCTCATGAGAATTCTGTGCACCTGTGTGTTCTTCTCTGCCCGTTTCCCATTCACACCACTGTCAGTCCATTGATCGTCCACCTTCTGTCGTTCAACTAACTCTTCTATCGACTTGCCAATTATACAAGCAGGCAAGTAGTTTGAATGTACTTATTGATTAAAAAAACTAGTAGTATTGCTTTTTCATTATTGTGGTCAATGGAATACTAATCATTGCACTGATACTTGGTATTCATTCGTTGTTCGTATTGTTTCCCAAAATGTGTCCAGTGCCACAATAATTGGCGACAATAAAAATAGTGTTTCAAAAACACTCTTCTGTAATCACTTCTTCTTCTTCTTTCGTATGCAGCACATGGCTGTGGCTGGCATCATTTGCTAGTGGTGCAGCTATGCCGCTGATACAGTGCCCTATAGGTTACAGCAGGTGATAACTCGCATACTCTTCACAAAGGATATTCTGGGAATTATGGGATCTATACCATCCACCAACTAATGTTGGCAGACGGGACGCCAGTTCGACGTCCACCCAAGGGAGGGCACACGCAATGGTGCCTCGCCTTGCATGGAAATACACCAGGATGCTGGGTCGACATTGGAACCCAGGCTACATGGCTCAGAGGCGAGTCTGCATACCTCCCTCAAAGCTGCCCTACCAATGAGGTGTAATCCTTGAAAATATTGGACAGTGCTGTTTTCACTTCCTTGACCTTGCAATAGTTAACTTCTTTCATATGCATTATGTGGTGTCAATTTCCTGAAAGGTGTGAATAGAAGTGTTAAAAGATTTGAAGGCATAGCAATTCCTGCAAGGTACAAAAGGGCTAGAAATGGTGGATTAAAGTGATGAAAAACATGTGTGGCACATTTTAGATGAACATGGATTCAGAATAGCAACACCATGAAGATATGTATACATTTACCTTATCTCGTCCACCTTCATTCCTATCTCCAACACAGCACACATGCACATTTGCTTGTAACAATAACAAGATAGAGTTCCTTCACAGGTGTACTCTTACTCACACAATACAAATCAGCAGGTAACAAGTCTTCCACCGAGCTGTCAATCTTTGGGAATGAATTATACAGGTGTTGCATACACAGGATAGCTCCTGCATCAAGCAGCACAACTTAAGAGCATAGTGCATCATTACCTGCAATCATGTCCGCCAACAGTTTCCGAATGAAAAAGACAAGATGTCAAAACCAAACTGCTCAGTATCAGTTGGAATGAAAAGAAAAACAACAGCAACAAAAACAACACATACGAGAGAGAATCTGACACAAACCTTTAATCACCTTTTATGTATGACAGATTGAAGTACCTTATATCGAATAAATTTGTATTGTACCTTATAATGAACAGATGTAAAAGTCAATGCATTTCACAGCATTTGGTTTTGTGCTAACATATATTAAACATCTTATATTCAAATCTCGTTAGGGAAGGACCTACAAGTTAGCAAAGGTTAAAAGTGTCAATGGATCTGCGTCCCTGATAGAGAATTGATAATTGACTGAATACAAGGCCCAACAGTTGACGAAGCATCCTTGCCAAGGCTCCTAAAAATAGGGTTTATACTCCTAAGGATGACAAGCTCTGGGTTGATGCACCCTGTTTGCACAGCACATGTATAAATACTGCATCACAAGGAAGGATACACAAGGATGTGAGCGACTGCAGCTTGGATTAAAATAGGCCAAGGAACATGCTTTCCAGTTTAAATTATGCAGACAACAATTGTATTACAATATGGACGGCCTTTGCTCATAAAAGCTTGTCCGACAGGGATTGTGCAGATGCACTAGTGGTGCACTTACCTTTTAGCCGTCTAGTTGTTGGTTTTATTCCCGATCCGGCTATGAACTGCCGGATGTGGTGTTTTTGTATCACAAAAATGCTTCTTCCTTCGGATGGACATTCCTTCGGGTGTCATTTGGGTGTCTGCTAGCATTTGTTGTTGGATGGTAAATATCCGACGGTGTCTTTCACGAAGGGAAGGCGGATTATTGCGGCACTACGACTGCGACTACCTCGTTAGCGGTTCCAATTATTCCCACCTTCTTGTGGGATCGGTCAGGGAAAGTCTGTCACACAATAATTTAACAAATCAGTTGGCCGATAAAGTAGTAGTAGTAGTTCCTCAAAATGTCTGCTACAACCAGGGACCATTTTTAGCACAAATTCTCTTGTTAGCTTCACGAGCGAAACCATCGGAAGTGCCTCTCAAATACAGTGAAGGAAGAAGATTGTACAGTAGATGAAGTTAGATTAATGAAGAAGCCATGGAATAACTTTTTGGACATCAACCATGCAGCTGGTTCTACGTTGATCTGACCAAAACAAAAAGGACTTCACTTGTGTCTACTCATTATAGTACAGCAGCATTGCTGATAAATTGTGCACAATTTCATACCAGCCTGAAATTGGCATATACAGTCGTGGCCAAAAATATTGGCACCCTTGCACTTTTTTCAAATAACTCACAATTTTCTCCAAAAATAAGTTGAAATTGACAAAAGTCTTTTTTTTCCACAATTCTTTATTTCGCAGGTAATATTACAGAACCTTTGTTTTTGATTCAGAACTTAATATATCCTTTGAAATCAGAAAACAAAAACAAATGGCATTGACAAAATTATTGACACCCTCGACTTAATATTTGGTAGACAAAATTACAAACCTTTAGACAAAATAACTGCAGTCAAGCACTTCCGATAACCATGAATGAGCTTCCTACACCTCTCTACTGGCAGTTTGGTCCACTCTTCTTGTGCAAACTGCTCCAGTCCTCCCAGATTTGAAGGGTGCCTTCTCCCAACTGCTGTTTTCAGATCTCCCCACAGGTGTTCAATGGGATTTAGATCTTGACTCATTGCTGGCCACTTCAGAAGTCCAGCATTTTGTCTTGAACCATTCCTGGGTGCTTTCTAAGTGTGTTTGGGGTCATTGTCTTGCTGCAAGACCCATGACCTTCGACGGAGACCCAGCTTTCTGACACTAGGTTGAACATTGTGCTCCAAAATGCCTTTGTAATCTCCTGATTTCATGATGCCGTGCACACATTCAAGGCAACCAGTGCCAGAAGCAGCACAGAAACCCCAAAACATCACTGAATCTCCTCATGTTTGACTGTAGAGAAGGTGTTCCTTTCTTTGAAGGCTTCATTTTGTTTTCTGTAAACATAGAGATGATGTGCTTTACCAAAAAGCTTTAATTTGGTCTCCTTTGTCCAAAGGATATTCTCCGAGAAGGATTTTGGCTTGTTCAGGTGTGTTTTGGAAAACTCCAGTCAGGCTTTCTTAAGTCTCTCTCTCAGCAGTGGGTCCTCCTGTGTCTCCTACAATAGAACCCCCTTTCATTGAGTTGGCGACGGATGGTGTGAGTTGAAACTGTCATACCTTGTCGCAGAAGGTCAGCTTGAATCTGTTTGGCAGTTGATCGAGGTGCTATCTCCACCATTCAAACAATCCTTCGCTGCATTCTTCGATCAAGTTTTCTCTTGCGGCCACGTCCAGGGAGGTTGGCTTCAGTGCCATGGGCCTTAAACTTCCAGATAACATTGTGTACAGTGGACACAGGAACATCAAGGTCTCTGGAGATGGAGTTGTAGCATTGAGATTGTCCATGCTTGGCTACAATCTTGTGTCTGACCTCCTCAGACAAGTCTCTGGTTTTCTTTATTTTCTCCATGCTCATTGTGGTACACAGTGACACAAAACAGCAGAATGACTCCTTTTCTCTATTCAAACTGGTTGAATGAGTGATTTTTATATTGCATGCACCTGCAACTCACCACAAGTGAGTTCAATTCCAAAGTAAAGGAGAATCACCTGCTTGAAATCCAATTATTTCTAGCAACTTCTAAAAGGTGCCAATAACATTGTCCGGGCCATTTTAGTATTTCTGTGTGGAATAAGCTAAGATTTAGTAACTTTTTCAGCTTTTTTTGTTTTGTTCCACTGCAAACCAAAGAAATACATATGTGGATACCAAAATATTTTTTTATTTCAACAATATTCTGGAAGAAATGTGCAATTATTTGAAAAAAGTGCAAGGGTGCCAATATGTTTTGCCACGACTAAGTGTATTTTGGTATGCTGGCATCTGATATAGTGCCTACTTCAATTATGCCCATGTTCCCTGAAATCCAAGATGGCTGCCATTATGGCCGCCAATTGAATTATTGGTCAAATCTCAGCTTTTGTATTACTTGGAATAATTATCGTGACGTCTATTCAATATTTTGGGGGCAACCAATCTGATTTTATGGTAAATGAATCAAACACATGTGTCCGAAAAGATCATGTTTCAAGGGTGAGACAGACAACAAACATGAGCTGCCAAATGCTTAATAGACTAGTGCTCATGTTGCATGTGCTATGAAAGATTTTCCTTGGTTTAAATGGCACCTTTGATGGAATGTGATGTGGAATCAGGAAAAACAATTATATTATCCCTTTTGATGATGAGGCCTATTTTTCTGTGGTGGAGATTATGGGAAGCAGCTTCGCTGGTGGCAAAATCATTCCCTCTTGCAAAATGTGGAAGTTACATCCCCTCTTTTATGCCTTGCAGGTTAACTGCTTAGGCCATGGTGAAGCTCGCCAGAGATATGCTAGAGTTACATCAGAAATATGCCAGACTGCCACCGCAAAATCATTCAGACATACAAATATAATTTGAACAGGGGAAATTCACTGTGCGAAAAACAAAACATACTTTTTTTTTATCCATTGCCATTGATAAGGCACACTAACAAAACTAGAACGGGATTCGGTAAAGCGCATAGCTCCGCCAAGCTGAACAGTTTACATTTTGTATCCCGATGATAGGCCAGATCTGGATTCGGGCCTGAATCAAAATGTAATCGCTTGTACTTGTTGCCAAACCAACTCTTCTACAAATTTTTGGAATATCATGCTATATATCGTTTCTGGGGCTGGCCTAGAGGTATGCACACTCACATCTAAGCTGTCTAGCCTGGGTTTGAATCCCAACCCAGCTATAAACTGTCAGTTCGGTGTTTCACAGGCAGGGTGATTTATCAATGTGTGTGCCATCTCTAGGATTGACATTTAATTGGGAGTCCTGTCTGCCAGCATTATATGGTGGATGTTAAAGATCCCATGGTGTCCTTCGCAAAGAGTAGGTGAGCCATTGCCAGCACCATGGCCAAATTCAAAATTCAAAACCTTCGGTGGCAGAGGTAACAATGACCTGATAATAGGCAAAGGTAGTGCAATGGACTTAACAGAAAACCTTCTCCACTTTTGAGATGGATGGTGGCTGGTCCTGAAATGGCCAGGTTTGTGAGATAATTTGAATAAAGCTGTGTACAGGATAAACAAAAAGTGGCACCACACCATGAATAGACAGTTGCCAGCCAAACATGGTGTACGACCCATGTGAAGTCACTGGTTCATGTTTTTGAGGAACTGGGAAATCCCTTTGAAGAGGAGAGTGGAGATCTCTTCTCATTATCCATTAAGAACATAACTGATCCATGTGTTCACAGAACTGTTAAAGATGCCAAAGTAATAGGAAAGGAATAATACAACATGTTTCTGAAAGAAAGGATAATTACCAGATCTAAACCCATCAAAGATGTCATCTCTCAAAACAAATTTCCCCTGTTCAAAGTACTCTCCAATAAAACATGTAACAAAAGACAAGACAAAACTTTTGGCAGCAAGGCACAACTCTGAGAATTCGTGAAGCTCAAGATAGGTTTCCAAAACCAGGATGGCAATCTAGATGAAATTTCTTCCATGAAAACCACGGCTGTCCTCCCTCCACATCAAACGGTGTAAGTCGACATATTGGAACAAAGTCAGACCTGCTCATGTGTTTAGCACCTCTGGAAAATATTCAAGGTGATCGACAAGTATCTGCACTCATTTTAGATGGTGCTGCTCTTGTGCAAATGGTGAAGCCTTCAACTTCAAGGACCTTTCTTGAATACAGTGAACAAATCATCCTTCCATACTTCTCAAGGCAGTTAGGAGAATGTCCAGAAATTAGATATAGTCTGAGATGATTACTTTGTAACAAGCCCGAAATCTGACACGAGAGCCCAAAAGGGGCAAATCTACCAGAAGAAAGGTGTTGCCATCTGTTGCAATTCCTGGAAACTGGCAAAATTTCCTGAGTGGATGAAAACAGAAAGCTATTTAAGTTTCTCTTCTAACAGACAAGTCATCTTGAGGCTGAAGGCAAACAAGTTGTGACAATGGATGGAAGGATGGTCCAAATGTTCTGACATTTCCACGTTTGAGAGACTTGACTAATCTGGCAACATACTGCCATTATGAGGCAGATACTTATCCATGCAGCAGATGCAGCAGCAAGAGGGCATCGCTCCTTGATGATACGTACAGTGGATACCGATGTTAAGGTGCTGGCAGTGACTGATGTACAGTCCCTCGATATGAGACACTAAAAAAGATGAGACATACAAGGACTGCCACCAACTCAGGTTGCCTTGGACCAGCATATCCGGAGGGCTACGTATGGGGCAAGCTTTGGTGTCCAAGCCGGTACTTGCAGATACTGGGGTTGGACCCTGAATGAAGGGATATTACAGCTACTTTGGACAACTCTGCCAGGAGCAGCCATAATTTGCTATGAACTTGTCCACTGTGGATGCAAAAAGGACTGCACATCCCACTGCAAATGTCAAGGCTGACCTCCCTTGCACTCCTCTCTGCATATGTGATGGCAAATGTTCCAGAGACTAGAGTCATTAGAGTCCGAACGTGAAATATATATATTTGTGCAGAGAATCATAGTTTTATGCTACATGTGTTAGACTATACCGTTTTATACGATGCTAATTCAGCCGAAGCCGAGGGAAGCAAGGTGAAGGCCATTTATTCCTGATACGTGAAACACCCTGCAACCCATGCCTACAGAAAACAGACTTTTTGGAACGCCGGTCACATTTTCCATCCAATCATCATGCAACTTTGTTAAAAAATTTATCTATGAATAGGTGCTCCTATGTTGAAAGTTTTATGTCGATCACTTGAGCGGTTGCAGAAAAAACAAATTAAAAAGCGAATACAAGTGAAAAAGTGAGGGTGAAAAAAAATGTTAGGCCTCGGCCAATGTTCCACAACATGGTCAAGCATGGTTGCGGATGTCTATTACTAGTTTAAGGAATTGGTTAGAAATGCAACAACATTTACGATGGTTGAAGAGTTGTTTGTTTTTGTATTTGTGTATATATATATATATATATATATATATATATATATATATATATATATATATATATATATATATATATATATATATATGTATCAAATGAATCCATCTTGAACCAGATTTTGTTTTATTAATTTGTATTTATTTATTTGTATTTTATTTATTTGTATTTTATTTTTCAGAATTTATTTGTTTTGCTCATTAAAGGTTGGAGAACTCAAGATGGATTCATTTGACTTTAATCCCAACAGCAAGTCATTACTTAATCTTAATGTATATACATATACACACATATATATATATGCACCACATGGCCAAATGTATGTGGACACACCCAAACATCACACCGGTATGTGCTCGTCGAACATCTCATTCCAAAATCATGGGCATTAATATGGAGTTGGTCCCCCCTTTGCTGCTATAACAGCCTCCACTCTTCTGGGAAGGCTTTCCACTAAAAGTTGGAACATTGCTGCGGGGATTTGCTTCCATTCAGCTACAAAAGCATTAGTGAGGTCTGGCATTGATGTTGGGCGATTAGGCCTGGCTCGCAGTAGGCGTTCCAATTCATCCCAAAGTTTTCGATGGGGTTGAGGTCAGAGCTCTGTGCAGGCCAGTCAAGTTCTTCCACACCGATATCAACAAACCATTTTTGGATGGACTTTGGTTTGTGCACGGGGGCATCGTCATGCTGAAACAGGAAAGGGCCTTCCCCAAACTGTTGCCACAAAGTTGGAAGCACACAATCGTTTAGAATGTCATTGTATGCTGTAGCGTTAAGATTTCCCTTCACTGGAACTAAAGGGCCTGGCTCGAACCATGAAAAACAGCCCCAGACCATTATTCCTCCTCCACCAAACTTTACAGTTGGCACTGTGTATTCGGGCAGGTAGCGTTCTCCTGGCATCCGCCAAACCCAGATTCGTCCGTCAGACTGCCAGATGGTGAAGCATGATTCATCACTCCAGAGAACGCGTTTCCACTGTTCCAGTCTAATGGCGGCGAGCTTTACACCACTCCAGCCAACGCTTGGCATTGCGCATGGTGATCTTAGGCTTGTGTGCGGCTGCTCAGCCATGGAAACCCATTTCATGAAGCTCCAGACGAAAAGTTGTTGCGCTGACGTTGCTTCCAAAGGCAGTTTGGAACTTGGTAGTGAGTGTTGCAACCGAGGACAGACATTTTTTACATGCTATGCGCTTCAGCACTTGGTGGTCCCGTTCTGTGAGCTTGTGTGGCCTACCACTTCACGGCTGAGCTGTTGTTGCTCCTCGACGTTTCCACTTCACAATAACAGTACTTACAGATGACCGAGGCAGCTCTAGCAGGGCAGAAATTTGATGAACTGTCTTGATGTTGGAAAGGTGATGTTGGAAAGGTGACATCTTATGACGGTGCCACGTTGAAAGTCACTGAGCTCTTCAGTATGGTCCATTTTACTGCCAATGTTGGTTTATGGAGATTGCATGGCTGTGTGCTTGCTTATATATACCTGTCAGCAATGGGTGTGACTGAAACAGAATCTGAATCCACTAATTAGAAGGGGTGTCCGCATACTTTTGGCCATGTAGTGTATATATAAACTTCTGACATACTGACAGACATACAAGTGTATACCTGGATTTCTTCTGCCACAAAATTGCACATAAAAAGGAATATGGGTGCACTAATTGACAGGCTATTTATTGGGGAACACACATACATCCAGTTTCACACTATATCAGAAAATGTATGGCATGTAGTGCTCTTTCACTGTGCTAAGTGGCATATTGATATGCAAATGTGCACAATTGACCTCAAAAATGGGGCTATGTCACTGTGCTATTATAAAGGAGGTGTGTGTGTGTGTGTGTGTGTGTGTGTGTGTGTGTGTGTGTGTGTGTTTTGTTTTTAATCTGGCTTTATGGTTTAAACTCAATAAATGCAGGTTTCACTGGATAATGGATAGGGACAGTGGGATTCTCATTGATACCTTGTTGATACATCTCACTAGTTAGATGACGAGGCATTAGGCTATTGATAGAAGTAGCCTACTGCTCCCAATTTAGGGTGTGGGATACCCCTTACTCTCTCTGGTATCATCTTTCTGACAGAACCTCTTTAGAATGCTATTACTCCAGCACCTTCTCACCCAGCTCGTGGTCGATCATCCCACCAACTGGGCCTTTCTCCATCAGCCAAGACTGTTACTTCCCTATTGCTCATGGTGCAGCAAACATCCAATACCTGTCCCTGCACTAATGTCTCAGACACATGAGTGTGGACTACATAAACTCCCTAAGTGCCCTCGCAATCCTCAAACATTTTCAAATAAATGACTCCAAGGTCACTGTTTCTTAAACTGAGGCTGTGCAGCATGGACGCTGACTCGGATGACCATACCCAGTATCAACTGAGTGTAACCGTGGATACATGTGGTGGTTCACTCATACTAAGCCCCTTTCATATCCCTGCTCAAATTTCATTTTTGTTGTAGTATTTTTTCTTGTGCTATTATGACAACTCAAGAATATCACTCTTTACCTGCAGATCAAGAACCACCTGTTTCCCGTCTCTTGAGGCAATAATATCCAGTTTTCGGATCCATGCCGAAATAGAGAGCTTTGGTTCTTCAATCACTACGAAACCCTACCGGATTTGGTCGCACAAGAAAAGTCGTCTTGCCACCTTCATCCTGACCTTGAGCTCTGATAGGTGTCTGAGAGATGTGAGAAAGGGTTTCCTTTGCATGACAGCCCATGTCTCACCAGGCACCGTGTCGCTCCTCCCTCCCACAGGCAACCAACCAGTGATCTTGTAGGGAGCAAATTACCTCGAACCTTCACCGAGTCGAAATAGTCTCTGCCCGACTGAATGCAAGATACGCTCTGTATCCAGCTATGTGGCTGGGCTACTCTATTCACCTCAGCCAGGCCCCGCATCAATTGCACTACGTAGTCGTCTGACGGTAATTATAGCTGCATGGGTGACACATTTTGTGTATTTACCCCATAATGGAGGCTGCACATGTTCTGGATCCTTATCAAATCCCCAAATTTGTCCCAAACATAGCCTGGACTTAACGAATCTGACTGTTCTAACCTTAACTTTCTTTTCTCACGTAGGATGGGAATCATCACGTGGAAGGTTAACCCCAGCCCGCTATCATTCACCATTATCATAGATTTCTCCACATTTATTCCCAGGTCTGCCGCACCCAGGTCTGTATGAACAGAATCTGGGGCAGCATGGATCACAGCCAGTGTTCTGGCACACAGGATGAGGCCATCACCAAACACTAGTGCCAGGATGATGGTGCCACCAATCCAAGCTCCCACTCCACTTGGGAGGTTACAGAGAACCTCGTCAGACACAGTTAACCATTAAAGGGGAGAGTGGGTTGCCTTGCTTTACACCAGGCCCAATAGATATCTACTTATCGTGACAGCAGTCCAGGCTCTCATTGCATTCTTAGTGTGACTGTTCAATATAAGTCAGGAGGGGTCAGCTGCCCCCATATTGGCAGCTGCACAGCAATGGCACCGTGACAGAATTGAATGCCTTGGAAACATCCAGGACAACGTAGTAAAGGAAGTTCAGGTTGTGAGTCGCATCGCGTAGGATAGAATCCAAAATCACAATGTTGTCTGCTAAACTGTCTCTCTTCCTGAATGCTCACTGCTTCACAAAGGCCCAGGCACATGATCTGGCCAATATCTTATGAGGCAGTCAAACCAGGAAACTGCTAACAGTGATGGGACGGTACTTGGAGTCCTTCTTTGGGTCCTCTACTTTCGGAATAAGTACAGGTAAGTAAACTTTCTAAGGCCCTGGTATCTAGTCAGTAACCACAAGCGCAGGAGATATCCAGTCTGTAACTACAAGTTGTATATCTTGCCTAGCCAAGTATGGGATATAAAACAAAGCCGTCAATGACTTAGTCTGTCCACTCCTGGTGCTCCATTAAGCAGTTGTTCTTTTTCAGCATGTACTTTGCCGATTGTAATGGGTTGCACCATGTGCCATAATTTATTTGGCTCGGCAAGATAATGGATGTCGAGTTCGGATTCCCTTTAAAACAGCCTTTTCCAGAACTCGACCACGCCTTGAGGATTTTCAAGAGACTGCTTCCCAGCCCATGTCCCTGCAACACATTGCCTGGCACATTGGCCAGGGTTCAAACAGAGAAGTTTTTGACTTCGGCAAACTCATTCCTCAGAGAGCTTTGTTTCAACGCCCCAAGCACAATACCAGTTCCGTAGGGCTTCTCTTTCCCTCTGTGTGCATCTTTACACCAATCATTTGTACTGCTCGAGCATCACGTTTCGCTCTACTACAACCTCTGGTCAGGAATATCTGGCCCGTATGAGTCAACCTCGCAACTATGCTCGCCACATGTGCTTCCGGATAGTTTTGGCGATCTTTCGTTGTCTGCTCAAAATCGTTAATGATGCCATCAATGTGGCACTGCTTGGTAGACTACATAGGTGCCAAATTACGTATGTCTGTTGTGTTTTCTCCAAAACCACATTTGGCTAGAGTAATGTCTTCCCTCTCATCGCCTCCAGTGTGGGGGTTGACCATTCGGTCCTCAACCACATGGGTGTCTGCCTATAATTATGACCTTCCTGCCAGGCTGGGGCAGTGTTAGGTACAGCGACTAAACCCTCGCTCACATAGGATCGGTATTCTCTAATGTGTGAAGTAAACTCCGAAACCGTTTGACATGGAGACACAAGTAATACCTTAAAGACACATCTCAGACCTGGGAATATCACGACAGCAAAAATTTCACAGGGAAAGGGGGTTGAGTCAATGACTTAATTTGTCCACCAGACATTGTCAGGACTGTTTTTGTATTATCGATAACCTATTTGTTCATCCTTGTTAATCCATCCTTTGTATTACAATTGTGTACACGCGAGACACTTCCTGATGATTTGCTATGTTTGTGAGAGTAAAAGAGGATTGCTTTTCAATTAAAGTGGCTGCAGAAGCTCTTTGAGGAGAAGTAGTCCATATTATAATCAGACAATCGTCTGCATAATTCAAGAGATGTATACAACATTCATTGGCATACTGTACCAGCACCTGCAGCATCAGGCCGATATCCAGTCAATATCAGAATCAAGTCGGATTTAAACCTTGCGAATCGTCAGGATTAAACACATGACAGTACATGAGTATACGACATAAAACAAAGCTGGGTCATCCGACTGCCATGATTCAAATTTCTTATTTAAATAAACCTTTAAAAACAGTCCGGTGCAATGTGCACCGGGCGGTTCAATCGGTTGTTGGGCAGAAAATAAAGTTACACTCGATCCTTTATATATGAACTTTTTTGCGAGCAGGAGGATATAATTAAGCATATAATTACAGTATATATGAAACACCATCAATTCAGATAAAAACACATAGCGGTTAAAATGAGCGCTCAGTAAGAAAGCTGTTTGGCACTGGTACCACGTTCAAACTTGGGACATTTCAACTAAAGAATGTCCGTCTGCATTGTCTATATTCTTACAAATATATGAAATTTATAAATCACCATTTTCCCCCTTTAACTAAAAACAACGTAAAGCACATTATTTTTACAACTCAGCATGCAAATTATATGAAAACAAAGTCTAAAAAGTAACAAACAATATGATTCTCTCTCTCTCTCTCTCCTTGAGCAGCATCCTCTCGCATTTTTTAAGAATATAAAAATAACGATTGACATTTTTTCTTTTCCCCTGGATTTTTTTTGTTTTTTTTTTATACAGGTAGCAACACTGGCATTTTTGCCACTCATCGAGCATCGAAAATATCGGTAATAAATTAGTTCGACTTTGACATGCAACATAACCTCGGGCAACCTTCTCCTCAGCACTGTATCCCGGGCACGCACTGACCAGCGAAACACTGTTAGGAGAGAAGAAGAAGAAGAAGAAGAATGAGATAAGAAAAGGAGCATGGGTAGAAGGGTGGGGTGGAGACACACACCACATTGTATTAAGGAATGGAAATATGACAATTCAGGTCCAAAGGCCATCTACACAAGACCCCATTTTTAGTGGTCCTGCGGCCCACCTCTGCAGTACCCCCCAAATCACTCTTACATACCGTGTGTGCTGAAGCCTGGTGTTGGCTTAGCGGTTAGGGTGCGGCTTGGGATCCTAGGATCCTGGGTTTGAATCCCAGTTGATCGCTGAATTAACACCAGGGGGGTTGACTCAGCCTGTCATCCTTCCGAGGTCGGCAAATTGAGTACCAGTTCACTGGTAAAATTCCCTGTGTGTCGCAAGAGGTGACTAACAGGATTGGCAGCTGGAAGGACATCCGGCCATAAAACATTGCTTCAAAAAGGGGACCACGGTGCCCGAAAAAGGCGAACACCTGCTCTGCGGGGAAAAATGGCCTCTAAAGGTGGTTCTTCTATACCATGTGTGCTGATTCCCTTTGCTTTCCTGATTCAGTTTGTCATGTTGCACCAATATATTCATTGAATATATCGATTTTGTAATGATTTTTGCAGGCTGTTTCATAAAAATACAACACTACTCTTTAGAAGCTGCAATACTAATTCTTAGAAGACTGTGGATCTAAAATCTTATGCTGTCCAACTCCGAATTGGTAAAGAGCTTTTGGGGAAATAAATTTATCTTTTGAGCTGCGAATTAGAAGGAATTATACTGACCCAATGTTGGTTACAATATCGCTCAAAATGACATTGGAAATGTGTCTGCACAGGAAACACTGAAACTACATATACAAGTGGTTTTATTAGCAGAATCCTTCAAAATAATAACAATCTTTCACATTCTCAACATGCTACTTAGACATCCCAGCTGCACCAGGCTCCGTTTGGCTGTGTATACCTGTGCACTGAACCTGTCAGATGCGATACTTCTGGCAGCGTTCGCGTATCAATGTGTGCCTCGTCGGTGGGGAGGAGAGTGCCCGGAGAAATGCTGCAGCCAGCGTTGCATATCTGATGAGCTGCGGGGTTGGAGTTCAAGCAAATTTCAAATCAAATTGAGTCCCGCAGAGCATTCTGTCATTGCAAGTATGTCCGTAAAGTTGTGGCTAGACTCGCAAATTTGTTGGATGGGTAGACGGCAATTCCCAAGAGCGAGCAAGACGAATTTCACAGAATCAGGGTTCACTTCAACAAGCTGTTTCAGAATTCCTAGATTCTACTAGATCACTCCACCATCTCTAATCACTGACACCACACTATCCAGATCTGACGTTTCATTAAAAAATAACTCACAAAATATTACGTCATCAAAGCACTAACAATTTTAATCGAACCCCAGTTAGAAACTGACAAAGTTAGTATACAATGTTACTCTTATATTTGGTTGTGAGTCATACTGTTCATTTAAACAAATAAGTAAGTAGCTAAATATCTGGTTAGTAAAATAACTTAGTAGTAAAATACATAAAATATCAATAAGTAAGTCGTAAAATAACTTCAACACAGGAGGAAGCCATTAGATCAATAAAGCCTGTGCAATGGTAGCCAACCTACACTACTCACAATAAGTTAGGGATATTGGCAGGTGCTTCGGTGTGGTTGATTTTGTGTATTAATTATGTTGAAAAAAGTTGTTGGTCCTAATTCTAAGGTTATTAATGAGTGTGAAAAAACACAGCATTCTTGATTTCAATACCATAACCCTAACCCCTATAAAATAAATAAACTCACTCCCACAATATCCCTAACTTATTGTGAGTAGTGTATGGTTGTTTGTCTGTGCTCTACCTTTATAAAATAAAATGGTGAGCATCAAGCAAGGAAGCAGCACATTCCATTTTAAAAGTCTTTGGTATGACTCGGTCGGGGTCGAACTGCAGACCTCCCAGACTCACAGCAGACGGCCTAACTATTACACCACTGAGTCTGGGTGACAAAGTTGAAGACACTCTCGGTCTGACGAGGCAGTTATGATTTAGAGACGATTTACACTCTGGATTCTAGAAAGAGGCTATCTGCATGTCATATAACCAGAAATAAGTGGATATTTTTCCTATCGCATTCCCACTCCCATTCCTTCCACTCAAAACTACCAATGCAACCTCCCTGCTTCCCTCTACCTTCTACTTTTCATCAAATAATCTTCCTGTTTTCTCTCTTGGCCAACTCCACTCATCCATTTTTCTCTCTTTGCCCTCTAACTTCCTTTCATCAAATTTCTCTTTCCAATTATACTAACTAGTAGCTTCCCCTCCTTATTTCTTTACATACGCATTGTGTAGATTCCAGTGTAACAACTCATTTGCACCATTCATGACTTCATAGCTGCACCATTATGACAGACCTCGGTGCAGGCCTGATATAATGAAGTTTGATGATGCTGCAGTCGAATCAGAGGTTTTGAAAACTTTGATTTCCAATACAGGAAGCTGCACCACAGTTAATACTGCTATGCAAGGATCCGCAATGAGCACCATGTTGTGGATTTGGCCCGTGGAAGCTGTCCGAAGGCCTCAGGGTAAGAGTGGAAAGGTCATCTGACCATAATTATCCTCTTGTGAAACCTTTACTGCTAACTTCCCCCTCTCTCTTTGCCTAACATGCTGATTTCCCCATAATTCTGTTCATTTGGTACAAATTTTGTACATTTATAAAGAAAAACTAAGGGAAAATCAAAATAGAAAACTGCAACTGTGCACACATTGGGTGCTGACAGATGACAGGGTTTAAAACTTAGAAAGTCTAAGTTTGTCCAGTGTTTGTCCAGTCGCAAAGTGGGACAGCCGCCATTGCAAATGTAAACTACGTATCACCAAAAATCAATCTTTCTTTCCTTGTGCATCACAAAAGTCTGTCTTTGACTGGTCCAGCTTCTTCAAGGCTTCTCTTTACTAAGCCCAGAGCTTTGTCAGCAAGAACAGCATGTTGGGCTGCATTCCTGAACAGCAATGCAGCTGGGAAATGGCAAACCATTATCAGAGACAGGGTGTGTAAACAGAGAGTCTGTAGTAGTGGAGGGAAGCATCACAGCTGGTGGCAGGCCTTACCCATTCCTAACAGAACTGACGGCCCTTCCAGCCCTGTGCCGACGTCTCGGCAGGAGACATCCAGCGTACCTGCAAACACAGCAATGACCACAAAGCTCATCAAACATGGTTCAACATCACGTACCTCGAGCTGCAACACATCTGGCGGAAATGTGGAGCAACACATGCATTTGCTCAAACTTCGAGTTTACTCTTAAATTAGGGTTTTGGGAAATCGTACGAAGCAAACAAGTTCAATCAACAAAACACGACGAAAACAAAAAGATGAGGACATTACTTTGAATAAAACACTTTGTCGAGACCAGTTGGAAGTGCAGTACTTAAAGTGGGCCAACTCAATTGGGAACGTTGGGAACTTTGACAGAGAAATGTTGATCCCTACATCGTAAGCCGCTCAAACCTCACAACTTTAATGGGACGTAGGCTTCCAATGGGCATTGCAAAAGCATTGTATAAAAATATAATGCCCACCGGAAGCCTACGTACCATTAAAGTAGTAAAGTTTGAGCGGCTTACAGTGTAGGGATCAACTTTTCTTGCAGACCGAGGTTTCCAAGGTTTCAAAAGTTTCCAAGGTTCCAAATGTAGATGCTTGCTTTACATCAACGACTCACAATCTCAAAAATAGCCTTAAAAAGCAGACTCTACATATGTGAGAAAATACTGGCAGAATCCTTCCCTCCTTACATCTCCCACTTCTCACATTTCCTCCAATTCTTTCATTCCTCTTATCTTCATCCCCCTCTCCTTCCCAATGCCTCAATTGGAATTTTTCCTCAACAGCCTCTGCTCCATCCCCTATTTCCTTGGGTATGTAATATGTAGATGGCCCCATTATAATTCATAATCCACATCAAATAATAATTATAACAAATAAGAAATAAAATACCTTAAAAGGTTATTGACCACCGCGAATAAAAGAAGTTGACGTTTCGGTCCTGACCTTTCATTGGAGCAAAAGAGCCGCTGCATTTCCTTTCACTTTTGCTCCAACGAAGGGTCAGGCCTGAAACGTCAACTTCTCTTTTATTTGCGGTGGATCAATTACCATTTAAGGTATTTTATTTCTTAAATATATTTCATAAATATAAATAACCATTATTATTGCAACCTGGGACCCAGACATTATAAGATACAGAGTCAGATGGGAACATCAAACAGGCCAACAGATACTTGTTATGCAAATAATGTGAATGAAATGATAAAATCATGGAAGAGCCCGAAGGTTTATAGTGTGTAAAGTCACAGGGATAGTTCTCACCCAGTTATTAGACAAACCTACAACTTAAACTTAACAACTACAAATACTTTCGATTTGTTGGAGGTTGGTGGCATTAACTGTAAAATAAAGCAGTTGTATTGTGAGGATATCTCAAAGAACGCCTTGTGCACAGAGGATGGATTGCTTTGAAAGCAGAAGTGGCATTTACACGGAGACTTTAAAAACTTGATATTAAAAAATCGCTGTTACAAATGTATCGCAAACACAATATGATGAAATGTTTCGCAACAAAAGTTAAACTTCCTCGGGAGCTCTGGAGAAAAGAAATTGGAGGCGAACAGGAAGGGATGGCAAAAGCACAAGCCATGTAATTGTTGCTCATTGTTGTACATCATGCTGTCAGACCTTGTATACAGTAAGTCAATCAGATGTCATGTGCTTGGAGTTTGGCAAGTTGACAGAAATGTGATGGCACTTTGACATGTCTAGCCTGGGTTTGAATACCGACCCAGCTATACACTGCCATCCCGGTGTTTCGCAGGCAGGATGATTCATCAATGCACAGTATGTGCTGTCCCTCGTATGGACGTTAAACTGGGCATCCTGTCTGCCAGTATTAGTTGGTGGACGTTAAAGATCCCACGGTGTCCTTTGAGAAGAGTAGGCGAGCTATCGCCGGCACCCTGCCCAAAGATCGCCACAAAGGGCTTCCCACTGCAGTTCATTTGAAGTAATATTCCCAGGGATGGTTTTTAAGATGTCTGTAAGATTCTTCTTTATAATTTCCAATGCTCCAATAATGACTGGTACAATTTCGCTTCCAGGATCTTTTGACTTCATTTTTGAGATCCTGGTATTTGGTCATTTTCTTGATTTCTGTGTTGAGGCCAAAGTTAATGGGAATTGACATCTCAATTAGCAATGTCTAGTTTTCTTTTTAGTAATTAAGTGCTACATTATATCCTGCTGCAATGCTTTGTTTTCTATGTTCACGCTCGATGGGATCATCGTGTCGTACGTGAGCATTACTTCCCTATTTTCAGTGATTGCTTTTGGTTCATGTTTCCATGAGTTTTCTGAAACCGAGATACAGAATTGCATTTTTTTCAGATGCGGCAGTGGTAGCGGAGGTAATAAAAGTTGGCCGGTGCAGCCTCAGTCTGCTCACTGAGGGTCACGAGACCCAAGAGAATGGAGTCACGAGACCCAAGAACCACCTTTAGAGGCCATTTTCCCCCGCAGAGCAGGGGTTGGCCTTTCTCGGGCACCGTGGTCCCCTTTTTGAAGCAATGTTTTATGGCCGGATGCCCTTCCTGCCGCCAACCCTGTTAGTCGCCTCTTGCGACACACAGGGAATTACCAGTGAACTGGTACTCAATTTGCCGACCTCGGAAGGATGATAGGCTGAGTCAACCCTCCTGGTGTAAATTCAGTGATCGACCAGGATTGAACCCAGGATCTTAGGATCCCAAGCCGGCACCCTAACCGCTAAGCCAACACCAGGCCTAGGTCAAGAGACCCAAGCTTAAATGCAAACTGGAGCGATTCAATTGGGTTTTTTTCTTCACACATTTAGGATCTGTATCACATTCAGTTAAAATACACTTTCTTTATATTCACAGTACATTAATTTAACTTGCACCATACTTCATTGCATTATAATGAAGCCATGTTTTTTTTAACCACAGTGTAATCATAAAGATTGACTGTACAATGGTGTATAATATTGGTACACCAAGATATTTTATGTACACATTATTACAGTTGGCTGTTAGCTTATAGTATAATCGATATAAAAGTATATTCGATGATTAGTAAGAAAGAGTATTTCTTCTAACTACGTATATTTACTTTAATTATTGAGGCAATTCAAACAATAAACCTTTGCCATCTTGATCTATTGTGAGAATCTCATTCTCACTACATTTTGTACGTCACTCATTTGTCGGCCTCGAGAGACGACCAAGTTTTTTTGGCTTGACGTCTCTCCTGAAACTCTCTGCAACACCACCTGTGGTAGTGCATTTGCCATGCAACTTATAAAAGAATACCAGGTTCTGCATTAGTGAGTCATAGACATTGTGTCAGCACTTAGCACTTGCTGGAAGGCTTTATTTACTGAGACGGACTGCACAGTGTGCAATCATGCTTGTAGCTGACTGGCAGTAGTGCCATTCTTCCAGGTATTTATTTGCAGCAGAGCTGGTATTAGGAGTTACTGCGACGAAGAAAAACAAGTGAGTAAATCACAGGACCAGGTGTATTGTCGAATCGAAAAACATCAACACATATACGACTCAAGATGAAGTGCTCCAGTAAATCTTTCAAAACCCTGTGAACCAGGGATGACAATGGGGCCATGTACGTATTACACATGCAAATATGGCAGATGTTTCCCCTCCCTTCCACACACACCTCATCCCCACGCTTAGTTTATGTCCCCATTCAGCGCTCTTGAAACAAAGTACTGCAACCCAACCTGGGTGGCATATATTGGTGGTGGTGGAAGTGGGCGAGGGGGAGTTGAAGAGATGGGTTGAAGGAAGAGTTACAGGGGAGAGAGTGAGAATGAGAGGAGGGACAGGATGTGCATGCGTAACAGACATGACAACCCTTCACAAAGGCTGGCAGGGTAGCCTAGGCCGTAGAGGTATGCATACTCAACTCTAAGCTTTCCAGCCTGGGTTAGAACCTCAACCGGAGTGTACACAGTCATCTTGGTGTTTCACTGCCAGGGCATCAATGTGAGTGCTGTCCTCTGCATGGACGTTAAACTGGGACGTCCCATTTGATAGCATTAGTTGGGTGGACGTTAAAGATCGCACGGTGTCCTTTGTGCTGAGTAGGCAAGCTGTCGCTGGCACCATGAACGAATTAGAAATTCTGCCCTAACCTACAGAGGACATTGCATCAGTGGCACAACCACGCTCCCTCTCCCTCCCCCATTACACCCAATCACTACTCCAACAACTGGGGTAAGGCCGTCTTTTCCAATCAGTAATAATGCAAATCATCAGCCACATACTGCATATGAAATGAAATTATGACCATTCACAATACTGGGAGGGCAATCGGGTGGGGTTTGAATCAATATACATCTGACGCATTCACACTTAACAAGACACATGATAAGAACATCATGCCCCATCAGCATGTAGCAGGACCTGCACACACACCACAGATCACACCCATTTCTGCCCACTATCCCCAGACTACTATTCCTTTTTCTACAAGTTACCGATGCAATTCTATTGAAACCGATCTACTGATCTCCAGTCAATGATGGAACCACCATACCAGCAGAACTATTCCATACATTAATGATGCTTTTTGTGAAATATCCACTGTATTACTCACTTCTGTCCTCACACACTCACTCACTCTCTTTTTCATTCTCAAGCAATGTCCCCTAGATCTGTTGCTGTCCATCCTGAAAAAAAAAAAAAATTCCTGCATCTTTTCAATCAATAAGTTTATTTCCTTAAACGGTCTATGAGATCCCCTCGTAATCACCCCCTTGTTAACGTTAAAAAGTCTCCCTTAGCCACTCCTCAAAGCTGAGCCTATCTAACACTGGAATCAAACTAGTATTTCTGTACGGAACCCTGCTATGGCAACAATGTCCTTCCTCAAATATGGTTGTACTCTCTAACGAGTTGGCATTTGTTGGTGGTGAGTGGAAGAGAAGAGGCATAAAGGAAGAAAATTTATGACATACCGTGTGTATATATATGTATATATATACAGGGTGTTTCAAAAAGACGGACCCAATTTCAAAGCAGTATATTTCACGATGGCAACATGTTACAATTACACAAAAAGTTACAAACGGTTTAATGAGTTATCAAGTTTTACTAACCATTTTATAAATGCTCTGTGTGCCCTCCACCTGCTGCAAGGACAACATCGAGACGATAGTTGAATTCGTCCCAAACGTCTCTCAGAGTGTCTTCTTTTACTGAAGTCACCGCTGCCGTGATTCTGTTTTTGAGGTCATCCAGATTAGTCGCTAATGGTGGCACAAAAACACGGTTTTTGACGTATCCCCACAAGAAAAAGTCGCAGGGTATAATGTCTGGGGATCTTGGGGGCCAAGAGTGTAGCGCCAAGTCTTGGGGTCCCGTGCGACCTATCCAACGTTGAGGCAGTGTGTCATTTAGAAAACGTCGAACCTGCAGGTGCCAATGTGGCGGTGCTCCGTCTTGCTGAAAAATGAAGTCATCGGAATCTTCATTAAGTTGTGGAAAGAGCCAGTTCTGCAGCATTTCGAGATAGGTTTGCCACGTAACTGTTTTTCCCTCGAAAAAGGAAGGGCCATAAACCTTTATTTGAGAAACGGCACAAAACACGTTCACTTTCGGGGAATCACGCTCATGCTCTACAGTTTCGTGTGGATTCTCTAGTCCCCATATGTGCACATTGTGACGGTTAACTTTACCGCTAAGATGAAACGTTGCTTCATCACTAAAAATCAAACGCGGTAAGAAGCTGTCGTCTTCCATGTTCTGTAACATCGCATCACTAAATTCCACACGCTTTCCTTTGTCACCTGTACGAAGAGCCTGTACCAGTTGCAACCGGTATGGCCTCAGGATTAAACGTCGCCTTAACACACGCCAGACAGTCGTATGAGGGATCGCAAGTTCTCGGCTGGCACGACGAGTGGACTTACGCGGGCTACGCAGAAAACTCTCTTGAATTCTTCTCACGTTTTCCTCTGAAGTGCATGGTCGCCCTGGGCTCTTCCCCTTACATAAACAGCCTGTTTCCTCAAATTGTCGGTACCAACGACGAATGCTCTTTGGCATTGGCGGATCAATGCCAAAACGCCGTTGAAACGCACGCTGCACCACAATTACGGATTCAGTCTTGCTGAAATGGAGAACGCAAAACGCCTTGTGTTGCGGGGTCGCCATCTTGCGAATGACTGAGGCTAGAGGCTGTTGGTGCGCTGGGAGAGCCATCTAGCGGTGGTCATTTGAAACTCTATGCCCCGCCCTTTCAAGTGGTAAGAGGTTCATTTATGGGCGGTTCGTGGTTGCAGAGATATAGCGATTTCAAATCGGGTCCATCTTTTTGAAACATCCTGTATGTATGTATGTATGTATATATATATATATATATATATATATATATATATATATATATATATATATATATATATATATATATATATATATATATATATATATATCTGTGCAGCATCTGTCCTGTCCTGTGTTGTCACTGAACTACTTTCTCAAACTTTTGGGAACTCCTACCAAACTTCTGGTATGCACATATCTCTCCCGTCGGTAGGTCTTAAGGGTATTTTTTTTTGAAAAAGTTTCCAATATCTTCTTTTCTTTTTTTTTGGAATGTTTTCGGGAAATTAATTTTTTCAACTTCAATTGTTTATAAAATGTGATATCACGTATATTACAAATACATTTGTGCAAAATAATTGTTTGAATTATGATTGGTTTAAACCATGACAAAACGGCAACTCGGGTACAGTCATTTATCTATATATCTACACATCTGGGCAGTGTCTGTGTTGTCACTTAACGACTCCCTCAAGCTTTTGTTTCCGTAGTTGTGAAGTGTTTTTAATAACGTTGTGGTGGTTTTGAATCACGTGGTGGTGAGGTGTTTTGAATTACGTGGTGGTGAGGTATTTATAAGTACGTGGTGGTGAGGTGTTTTTAATTATGTGGTGGTGAGGTGTTTTGAATTAGTTGGTGATGTGTTTTGAATTATGTGGTGGTGAGGTGTTTTGAATTACTTGGTGGTGAGGTATTTTTAAATGACGTGGTGGTGAGGTGTTTTAAATTTTGTGGCTGTGAGGTGTTTTTATTTCGTGTTTTATGGCTGTGAGGTGTTTTTAAATTACTTGGTGGTGAGGTGTTTTGAATTAGTTGGTGATGTGTTTTGAATTATGTGGTGGTGAGGTGTTTTGAATTACTTGGTGGTGAGGTATTTTTAAATGACGTGGTGGTGAGGTGTTTTAAATTTTGTGGCTGTGAGGTGTTTTTATTTCGTGTTTTATGGCTGTGAGGTGTTTTTAAATTACTTGGTGGTGAGGTGTTTTGAATTACTTGGTGGTGAGGTGTTTTAAATTACTTGGTGGTGAGGTGTTTTGAATTACTTGGTGGTGAGGTATTTTGAATTACGTGGTGGTGAGGTGTTTTAAATTATATGGTGGTGAGGTGTAATCGTCCCAAATTTCCAGTCTGCACCTAACCCTCCCCTATGTATGTGCTGAGGGGTTCTTTCTTGAAAAAAAAAAATTCAACCTAAATCTTCAACCTAAATTGCCTGTAAAAATGTAATATCACAAACACAACAAATACATTTGTGCAAAATAATTGTTTGTATTATGATTGGTGTAAATCATTACAACACAGCAACTCAGGTACAGTCATTATCCTCAGCTAAAATAAGCCCGTTCCTCAGTATCGACGCGTGGTGAGGCGAGCGCAGCGAGCCGAGCCAAGCTAGTACATATATATATATATATAGATTGCACATACTGCACGTCTGTTTATTTAAGATTTCTGCCATCTGGGTCACTTTGCTTTGATTGGTCAAACCAAGAAGACCCCAGTAAAGACATGCTTCTGAAAATGAAGCATTTTCTCAAAATACCCAAAATATTCTTCCATTTAAATCTTATTTTCATCTTGCTGATGGTATATTAATGCACAAACACATCCAAGAATGAATCATTAAAATGCTCACTTGAACACTGCCGCCCATGTTGTTATTATTAACTGTAGGGGGCGAGATCTCACTCCCCAAATAATCCCTCCTGTACTTTGAAACACCTGCTCTCATCCTTTGGTGTCACTATTTATGTTTACCGTACAACTCTCTTCCCACAGCCTCTGTTCCACCCTACTATTTTCTTGGTAATAATACATACCGACATACTGAAAAAGAAAAAGAAAAACCTTTGACAATTGTATCTCATTCTGAAAACAATTTGCAAATGCTCTATGCAAAATCAAAGGAGACAATGTCCAACTCTGGTCAGATTCTGAGAATCTACTTATTTTTTCAGATCAACAACACTATCCCCTATATTCATATACTTCCCCAAAAATGGAAGAAAAAAAATTGTATCATACATGCAAAGAAATATCAAAAATGCTTCCATGTTGGAGAAGGGGAAGGCAAATGTGTTGTGGGGAGACCGAGTTTAAAACTGGGATAGAGAGAAAGAAAGGGAGAGTGAAGGGACAGAAGGGGGGGGGGGGGGTGGAGGAGAGAGAGTGTGTTGGAGGGAGAGCGAAGGAGTGGGAGGGAGAGAGAGAGAAAGGGTGAGATAGGGGCTAGAGAGGGTGAGAGAGAGGGGGAGGGTGAGAGAGAGGGGGAGGGGAGAGAAAAGGGGGAGGGTGAGAGAGAGGAAGAGAGAAGGGGGGAGAGAGGAAGAGATAAGGGGAGAGAGGGGGAGGGTGAGAGAGAGGAAGAGAGAAGGGGGGAGAGAGGAAGAGATAAGGGGAGAGAGGGAGAGGGTGAGAGAGAGGAAGAGATAAGGGGAGAGAGGGGGAGGGTGAGAGAGAGGAAGAGAGAAGGGGAGAGAGGGGGAGGGTGAGAGAGGAACAGAGAAGGGGGGAGAGAGGAAGAGATAAGGGGAGAGAGGGGGAGGGTGAGAGAGAGGAAGAGAGAAGGGGAGAGAGGGGGAGGGTGAGAGAGGAAGAGAGAAGGGGAGGGTGAGAGGAAGAGAGAAGGGGAGAGAGGGAGAGAGAGTAAGAGAGGAGGGAGGAGAGAGAGGAAGAGAGAAGGGGAGAGAGAGGGAGCATGAGAGAAAGGAAGAGAGAAGGGGAGAGAGTGAGAGAGAGGAAGAGAGAAGGAGAGAGAGGAGGAGGGATGGAGATAGTGGGGGAAGGGAGGGAGAGGGAGGGAGAGAGAGAAAGGGTGAGAGAGAGGGGAGAGAGGGAGAGAGAGGTGAAGGGAGGGAGAGAAAGAGAGAGAGAGAGGGGGAGGGTGAGAGAGAGGAAGAGAGAAGGGGAGGGAAGGAGAGAGAGGCGAGGGAGCAAGAGAGAGGAGTGGGTGGGAGAGAGAGGGGGAGGGTGAGAGAGAGGAAGAGAGAAGGGGAGGGAAGGAGAGAGAGGCAAGGGAGCAAGAGAGAGGAGTGGGTGGGAGAGAGAGGGGGAGGGTGAGAGAGAGAGGGGGAGGGTGAGAGAGAGAGGAAGAGAGAAGGGGAGGGACAGAAAGAGAGGGAGAGGGACAGAAAGAGAGGGGGGACAGAAAGAGAGGGGGAGGGAGGGAGAGGAAGGGAGAGAGAGAAAGAGAGAAAGGGAGGGAGGTAAGAGAGGAGAGAGAGGAAAAGGGGGCGGGTGAGAGAGAGAGGAGGAGGGAGACAGAGGTCAAGGGAGGGAGAGAGAGAGAGAGGGGGAGGGTGAGAGAGAGGAAGAGAGAAGGGGAGGGAAGGAGAGAGAGGTGAGGGTGGAAGAGAGAGGAGTGGGTGGGAGAGAGAGGGGGAGGGTGAGAGAGAGAGGAGGAGGGTGAGAGAGGAAGAGAGAAGGGGAGGGACAGAAAGAGAGGGGGAGGGGCAGAAAGAGAGGGGGAGAGACAGAAAGAGAGGGGAAGGGAAGGAGAGGAAGGGAGAGAGAGAAAGAGTGAAAGAGGGAGAGAGAGGAGGAGAGAGAATCTCCAAAGATAAAAATTGGTTGTGTCCTTACACCCAATCACCACTCCACCACCTGTGGTGGGGCCATGTATTTTGCCAATTCTTGTGAGCACAAATGTCTTCACCAAAGGAGATGCAATTTTGGAAACTGAGGTATGCTAAAGTTTGCTCCTTCTTGCCCCACGTTGTCACTAAAACGATCAACATCCGCACACGACCATGTGCTACACAGAGACTGCCGTGACTCCGACACCATTTGTTATCTTCAGACATTTTTTGGGTAAATTTTTTCTGTCATCACTGGGACTTGGTAATTGCGACCATTTCCAGGTACACACCATTAAAAAACTGGTTCTTCCTCGACTCCCTCCATTCCTGTGCATCTCTCGTCACTCTAGCTCTGTTTAGGTATCGTACCATACATACACACTGTGCTCTCGAGGAACTTAATGGGTCTACCATACTGCCAATCTTGCAAAGTAAAAAGTGTTGTGCTTCGATAAGACTAATTAAAACCCAATCATGAGATAGTTAGAATACTTCAGCCGGAAAACATGAAATATTTAAATTTATATATGTGGGAAAATTACATGCCGAGACCAGGAATCGAACCAAGGTCCTCTGGAAAAACTTACCAGTGCTCTGCCATCTGAGCTATCTGGGCGACTCTGACCTGACTGTGACCGCAGTGTAGACCTGACTCTGACCCCTGTAAACCGGGGTTCAAATCCAAAACCCCTGGCACTCACCTGGTAGAATAAACAGTATACTACACTGACTAAATAACGGTATTTTAAACCAATTTGAATGGTTTCTAGAAGACAGGGCAGCGTGTAGAATGATACTAACATAATCATAAGACTTTAAACAAACAAAAAATACCTATTTTTGGGGGCAACCCCTACCCCCCCCCCCCTACCATCCTGTACACCACCTCAGACCCCAATTTTTCTAATGCCTTGAACAAACATTGGCACATCACGCGTGATGAAGGTTGTGGTGAAGTTTCATCAGAATTGCGTGTGTATATTCTGAGAAAAAAAGCAAATACCTATTTTGGGGAACAACCCCCCCCCCCCCCCCCCATACACTCCCTCAGGGCCCGATTTTTCTTTTGGTACATCAAGCAAACTTTGGTACATCACAGGTGATGAAGGTTGTGGTCAAGTTTCATCGAAATATTGTGTGTAGTTTCAGAGAAGAAAGCAAATATCTATTTTGGGGGTTAAACCTAGACCCATTTTGACCCCCCATAAACCCCCTTAAACTTCGATTTTCTTCGTGCCGTAAACAAACTTTGGTACATCACGGGTGATGAAGGTTGTGGTCAAGTTTCATCAAAATAGTGTGTGTAGTTTCTGAAAAGAAAGCAAATATCTATTTTGGGGGGTCAAACCTGGATCCACTTTGACCCCGGTAAACCCCCTTTAAACGCCGATTTTTTAAATGCCGTGAACAAACTTTAGTCACAACACAACAAATATCGTTTGTGCCAAAGTTTGTCGCAATCCCATCGGCGGTTTCAGAGAAGAAGTTTCAAGTGTTTACGGACTGACGGATGGACTGACGGACTGACAGAAGGACGGACCGACGACGCGCAATCGCATAAGCTCCCCTGAACTTCGTTCCAGGTGAGACAAAAATTAACGACAAAGTGGCAAGTATGGCATAAGAAAATGTCAAAATGTATAACAATGCATTATTCCTGAGTGCTTGAGTCATGTGTGCATCAAAACATGAGCACTTCCAGGCAGTAAGATATGTGAAAAATGTATCACCTTGGCAGTCTTGGTCTCACGGCATCACTACACTTCCCACAATAAGTTTTTAAAGCACTGGATTCATCAAATATGAATGCAACATGTCTGCAAATACTGCTGTCTTTTTGCTCCACTTGCTTTCAAATGCAACTCTTCACATGGGGACAGCCCTGAAAATGGGATGAAACTCACAAGGGTCCTTGAGAAGAACAACTCCATTATTGCAATACAAAGTGCCTTCGCATTGATGTGAAGTGCAACAATGAAGGTTTACAATGTACAGCTAAGACCACTTTGGCCTGCATGTCCTTGCAAAAGTTTCATGCCAGTATGTTGGAATAACGCAAAACCTCCTCAGAAGAATTGTGTCTTCTGTCTTGTGACATTAAACTACATAGTTGTGTCTTCTTGTTACGACATAGTTTGGTGGAAGATAGTGCACCATATTATTGCCAAGAAGTTTACAAAAAATGTCCAGATTACACCAAACATATCACTTGAATGCTTTCAGGCACAACTTTATTTTAAAATATTGTTGCGGTTTTGAGAACCTCTCACTTTGTAAATACTTGTAAATAATATTCCATCATTTAAAAGGTTAAAGGTCGCACCCATAGTTAGTCCATATGCAACACGTAGGCCACCATAGGAACTTTAGTTATTTCCTTATTATGTGTCAGATAAGGCCGTGTTCCCAATAGTTGAATCTGCGTTGCATTAATCAAATAAGATAGGCCCCATTCGCTTCCTTTCCAACCTCTCTCTCTCCCAATTCTATTATGCGCCTCCGCTTGCCAGCAGCGTTCGCTGCGTTGAGCTGAAGTTTGCTCAAACAAACGCCATTGAACATGCGGTCTCGGGCCAAGGAAAAAGGGGGCGGGACACAAGAACGAGGCGTGGCCCTGTCAACGAGCCGTCAAGGGCGGAGCCGGTAAGCCCTCGCTAACCAACCAGGGCTGAGGTGAGCTCGCTGGCGGGCGTGGTTTCGAAGTGTGCGCATTGATCTAAAAGCGCGTTATAAAAGCGCAAGCGCGAAGCCCTTTTACGGACTGCGCAGGGGACCATCGATTGTAACGGACTTCATGCGGGGACTTCATTCGGCGGCCTCCTTTTGCAAGGACTTGAAGGACTGCGTGCAAGAAGAACTGCGTGAGGGTGCCTTTTGATATGAACTGCCTTGTTGAGACGAACATTAATAGAGAGAGAGAGAGAGAGAGCGTTAGCACGCTATACGTTTATCCCGTGCGTAGTGTTACGTGGTCCTCCCAGTAACTACCTGGTCTTGGTGACCCCCGGACCGTGGGAGGACCCCGCCAGAAAGATATATGATCTATACGCTTTCGTAATGCAATCAATATGAAAGACACAAACAATTCAGGTCAATAAGCAACCCCACACCAAGGATCCGGATTAATTAATAATATATTCTCAATCCATCAACAACAATCAACAATCAATCACAATATTACTAAGATGGCCATCTCATATATTTCCCCCCTTTCCCCACTCACGACCCCTCAATAGTCACTGTCCTTCACAATGTCTCTGGGCCCCTCCAGACCAAGGTGAAGGTCGACTTCTCTGCACACGGGCGGTTGAACGGACCCCTGGCTGACGTGCTCCAAACGTGCACGTCGCGTACCGAGAACAGCTGCTGCAGCGCACACCTCCTTGCAAAGCAAAGCGGGCAAAGCAAAACGCGGCTCGCAAAGCGCGCGAGGCCCAAGGTGCGACCCGTACACGCCCTCGGAGGCGTCGAGGCGAACAGTGCCGGACGCTTGGTTCTTTCCAGGAAGCCACGGCAACCTGACACGTAACAGGCAATCACCCCGCACAGGTAACTCCTCTCGCCAGACGGGCTTTTCAAACTCAGCGTTCCCAACGCTAATCAATATCGACACCGCTCGCGTCGGAGCTGGGCGAGGATGAAGAAGATAGCCGCTTCTCCAGGACCTCGTGTCTTTTCCTCTTCCGGTTCACTATCCCGTTTCCGGTCTCCTGTTATCCGGAGCCTCTCTAACCATTTAACCACAACAACCTTTAATAGAATAAACATTAATAAGCAATGACATGAATAGTAATTCACCTAAATCCGGGATCCGTAACAGTAGCCTCCCAGTCCCCCCGAGATACGTAAGGTCCACTCGCGTCCGATGATACGCGCGAAGCTGCCTGCCGGGGTTCGCCCGCGGAACCGGAGCCTGGACTTGAGTGGACCGGAGCTGGATCCCATCGCCTGGACCATCTGCCTGGACCTTCCTCCCCTACCACTACAATTCCGTGTGAGTGTGTCTGTTTGTCCTGGGGTTATAAGTTAAGACCGTATAGAAAAGATTGCCCTGTGCCCTTTTGTTTCTTCTTCCTCCTGTATCTTCATTTCGTTTCCTCTTTGGGTTTTTGTACATAATAAGTAAACCCTTATTTGTTCTTCCTACACTCTGGTTTCCTCTTATCCGATTGCCTCCGTCCTTTCTTTCAATTGAGTACCTGTGGCACGATTTGGAAACTGCTCAGGATCAGGTTTAGTCATTTGTTAAAGGCTCGGATCGCGGATTGCTAACTGCTCGGCAATATTTCATCTTATCCGCGGTTCGAGCGAGAGTTATTTCCCTGCTTTACGGTCGGGTTAGTAAGTAGGCATTTGGGACTTCATTGACCAATCACCCTAGCTAATTCTGACCGGAAGGAGCATCATAGCTTCCAGGATTGGGGGACGGCCAGCTTAAAAGACAAAGGGATTAACCCCCCCCCCCCCCTTGATAAGGGGAGAGCTGACCCCCGAATCCGCAACAATATACAACAATAAGTTGCATATATATATACAGACTTGGCATTTACTATGGAATATTTTTTTTGTGGGGGTTAACTTACTTTTCAAGATGTCTTAGAACCAAAAGTTCATTGGAATTATGTTGAAATTATTCTAGATTTTGTTAATGTGACCTTTAATAGAAACAAAAACCACATTTGACATTTCGAAACAAATAAATTGATCCTTGAAAGTGATGTAAACTGATATCGAACTCAATTCATGGACAGTACTGTGTTAAACTTCTGTACGTTTTCCAGAAGTATCTCTTTATTTTGCACATTAGCCAAAATTTTTTTTAACAAAAACAAAAGTTAAATTACGACTGGGAATACGGACAGTAAAATTACAGTTCAGTACTTCGTGTAACCCCCACGAGCATTCAGGAGAGCACGTACACGTTGAGGCATGCTGTTCACGAGATTTGCCAAGGTTTGGACAGGAATCGCTTGCCATGCAGTGACAATAGCCTGCTGCAAATCACGCACAGAGGTCGGCTGCTGGTCCAAGTGGTCGATTTGACGCGTTAATTCTGCCCACAAGTTCTCTATCGGATTCATATCCGGGGACATGGAAGGCCACTCCATATACTCTCCACCATGGTCAGCAAGAAAGTGTTGGATCATGCGAACACGATGAGACCGTGCATTGTCATCTTGGAAGACAAAGTTTCCTCGAAAGGCTGCACGAGCAAATGGAAGCAATGTTTCTTCCAGAATGGCCCTGTACTTCAACTGGTTCAGGTTTCCATTCAGAACAACCAGGTCAGTTTTGCCCCCTGCATGAAAAGCAGCCCAAACGGTCACCCCACCACCTCCAGCTTGGACTCTTGGCACTACACAATCTTTGTTGTAGGCTTCATGCACTTGTCTGCACACTCGGACGCGGCCATCTTGACGATAGACCAGAAATCTAGACTCGTCACTGAAGATCACGTGATTCCAGTGTCCTGGCTGCCATTGACGGTGCTCTCTGGCCCACTGCAATCGGCGGTGGCGGTGTTGTCTGGTCAGGCGCGGCTTTCTCAGGGGACGCCTGGCACGATAGCCTGCTTGAACCAGTCGTTGGTTGACTAGCCTTCTGGATAAAGGCACATTTGTCAGTTGCTGCCACTCAGCCCTAAGCCGATTAGCTGACTTGGTACGGCCATTGCAGACTAACCGGTGCAGCTGGCGATCATCCCTCCTTGTGGTTCTGCGGGGACGTCCTGGCCTCGGTTTGGAGTAGGGACACCCCTCTGAGCATTTAGTTTCAGGATCTTTGACACCTGACCTTGAGTGATGCCATACTGCCGAGCAATAGCACGCTGTTTCATGCCGTAATTTCGTAAAGCCACCACTCCATGACAAACAGCATTGTCGAGTTGACGGACCATCTCCAGAGGAAGCGGCAATAACTTTTGGAGACGTGCAGCAGTTGTTTTCCACTAATACAGAACGCAACAACCCTTGTATACCCGACTGTGAAGCCAATCATCAAATGCACCTGTCCGTACATTTTGCCACGCCACCTGTGATATAATCCTGTTGTTGACTTCTTGCTGCGACAGACAATCAGTGACATGGTTCTTTTAACAAATAAATCACCAAAGTGTAAAAGAAACTCACCAGATTGATATACTGAGTTAGGAAAGTAAACCCAAGTCAAGAAAAAAAATATATTCCACATTAAATGCCAAGTCTGTATATGTATATATGTAATATATATATATTGGGGACAAAGGCATGCTGAAAGGGAGCACTCAGTTTTCACTCCAGTTGTTGTACACCGCTCCTTTCCTACGCGATTTCCAGGCACTGCATGACGTCATTGCCAGACATAGAAGGGGGCCCGGCAATGACGCGCGCTGAAAGGGAGTACTCAGTTTTCACTCTGGCTGTTTGTTCGTTTGTTATCTTCTTTGTTTGTCCGGGCGATATCTCAGCCATCCTTTGAGCTAGGAAGCTGAAATTTCGGTACAATTGCGAGCAAGTGCTTTGGCAAAAACAGTATTTTTTTGATTAATTAATTAATTGATTCGTTATTTAATTATTATCAATTAATTAAGTACTTATTTATTTCCTTTCTCATGTGGACAATATCTCAGGCACCTTTTGAGCTAGGAAGCTGATATTTGGACACGACAATAACCAAGTGATTTGGCTGTAAAGGCTATTTTTGATTTATTGATTAATCAATTAATCGATTTATTATTTAATTATTCAATTAATGACTCAATTTTTTTTTAAGTGACAGATTCAGATGAAACGGTGGTGGTTTCAGTATTCTATTAGCCAATTGATTAATTATTTAATTGTTTTTTGATTTTTATTTATTTATTTTCATAATTATTAATCAATTATTTATTTTCTTTCTCATCTGGGCAATATCTCAGGCACCTTTTGAGCTTGGAAGCTGATATTTTGACATGACAATAACCAAGTGATTTGGCTGTAAAGGATATTTTTGATTTATTGATTAATCAATGAATCGATTAATTAGTCAATTAATTATTTATTTTTTTCAATTAATGGCTTATTTAATTAATTTTCAAAAAGTTACAGCTTCGGATGAAGCACTGGTGGTTTAGGTATGCGATTAGCCAATTTATTCAGAAAATATTTTGTGATCATTATTTATTGATTTTAATTATGTAATTAATAGGTTTCCACTAGTCATTCTCCATGCATTGCCCATGAGGCAAGGCTTTGGAAAGTTCCTTCACCATTATGACATACTCCTGTAATGTGGTTACCATTGAAATTAATAGGAGCTGGGCATTGTAAGACTCATTTTGGACCACATTCCCATTTGTATTGGTTTGGCTTCTACATCTTTGTATGCTGGATTCAATGTAACCGAATACAAAACTATGCCGCAACACAAAACTATACAAATATTCTTAACCCTATATAACTAGTAACCGCCCATCCATAACCATGATCTTTCCTACCCTCATTAACCCTCCCTTGGCTCACCTATTTCCATCTTCCCAGGTTATCAGGTTTCCCTCCCTCATCCTCCTCTTCCATATATTTTTCATTCCATTTCTGCTTATTCTTCAGTTCCTGCATTTCTGCGGTTGAGAGTTTGTTTCTGTATGGAGCTTGTTCACACAGTGTATCCCCAATCCCCATGCCCCTTTTTCCTCCAGAGCCGGTTGCTAGAAGCCCGGATAAGCCTATCCTGTGGATAAATCGCATATCCAGCAAACTAAATGTATCTCCATTGGATAGCTTCTATCAACCGGGCCCAGATCTCTTCTTTGTCCCTTTACCCTGCTGTTTATACATTTCTTATCCCTCCCGACACCCACCACTGGTAGTCTTGTCATTACTCCCTCAGGGAGTAATGCATTCGTGTGTGTGTGTGTGTGTGTGTGTGTGTGTGTGTGTGTGTGTTTGTGTATTTGTGAACAAGATATCTGGAAAAGTTCTGAACGGATTTGGATGAAAGTTGGTGGGGAATGGGATGATTGCCCTTGGGATTAGGAAGAATTGATTAGTTTTTGGTGAAGCTCAGGATATTATTCCGGATCCAGAAAAAAAAATTGGGAATTTTTTGGGGATTTTTTTTTTCTGTTTTCCTTTAAAAACCATTTTCTCTGCAATAATTGGACCGATTGAGAGCAAATTTTCACAATAGGAGGGACTCGGTCTGTAGAATATTTTAATGGCAATTATGACGTCACAGGTCACGTGGTTCGGCCGCCATATTGTTTTGAGTGAAAAACACAAAATCCAATATTCTCCAAAACGCCTGAACAGATTGAGGCCAAACTTTGCAAGCAGAATCGCATACCCATGACGAACAAAAAAGTCAGCGAGCATGACGTCATGCATCACATGGTTTCAGAGTTATGACCTTTTTAAGCACAAACCTTTAAAACCTAGGTCTTCCCTCATTTGTGATCCAATCGAGGGGAACCTTCACAGATCTGTTCAGCATATCAGTGTACTAAAATGTCCTTTTGGAATTTGCGATAGGTCACGTGGTTTGGTAGATATCGTTAATTAAACGCAAATAATAAAAACATTTATATCTCTTGAACCACTTCATTGATCGACGTGAAACTTCATAATGTAGTTGAAGTCATGAAGAGTAACAAGTGTGCAAAATTTGAAGATGATTGGATATACGGTCTGGAAGCTAGAAGTTGTTATTGTGTGAAGAAGAAGTCTTAGACTGTGGCCGATTCATTAATTTATCACATGTACAGACTTGCAGGCATCGTTTGACACAATCTCCCGGGTTAATTTGAACCTCAAATAAAATTATAATTCCAGATTTGTCAATGGCTGAGGTATATTAACAAACGAATAAAACAGATTTGGCAAAATTCCGACTTTTTTTTTTTTTAAAGATCGCATATTCACCCAGGGTTGTGAGAGGCTGAAGAAGAAGAAACCTCGCATGGGCTTCCCAGACCAAATAAATAATTCAGGCTGTGCCATTTTCAGGTTTATTACTCCCGCCAGGGAGTAATGCATTCGATCGTGTCCGTCCGTGTGTGTGTGTGTGTGTGTGTGTGTGTGTGTGTGTTCGTATGTTCGTGTGTTTGTGAACAAGATATCTGGAAAAGTTCTGAACGGATTCGGATGAAAGTTGGTGGGATGATTGCCCTTGGGATAAGGAAGAATTGATTAGTTTTTGGTGAAGCTCAGGATATTATTCCGGATCCAGGAATTTTTTTGGGGAATTTTTTTTTTGTTTTATTGCATTAAAGCTTTTATTCTTTTTCTTAAATGATGTTTTTCTCCTCTAATTCCGAGATATATCAAAATTAATTCTCTGACAGTTAGGGCCTACTTTCTTTTTCATTTATTGTTTTGGGGAGAGGGGATGTTAAACAAAACGTATTATTCCAACTTGACCCATGGCGGGAGTATGCGCTCTACTGAGTGGCTTTCTAGTTTTGTTATGTCCTGGTCCGTTGTTCTAGCTACTACACGAGCCTCGACTCTGTATAGAAAAAAAATAGATGTTGCTCTTAATGGTAAGATTTCCCAACAGATCTGGTGAAACTAATTATCACATATATCTAATTATCTAATTATATCAAACTAATTATCACTAATTATCACATAATTATGATATCTAATTATCACATATTTACTAAATAACAAAAAAAATGCAGTCATGAACACAGTACATACATCCAAGGGTGTAAAAACGAGCAAAGCAACTTGTTTCGAGTGTCTTCTCTGGGCAATATAATTCTACTAGTAAAAAGCCCATTAAAAATGACAGGTTGGAACACTATTCGACGGTGAAGCCTTATGAGCGTGCAAAAGTCCGAAGCCTTGGCCTAGTGTCAGGAGTGCATATATCTTCTTTAATAGACATCCTACAGACGTAAATGAAAACTCGTTTTACTCTGTGAGCGTTGCACATCATGTGCAGCGAATTTCACCTCCCTGCACCTTGTATTTACTGTTATTTTAAAAAACGCTTCTGTACACTGCCGTTGAGGCTTGGTTTGCAAGCCACCGTCTACAATTCCAATAGAAGAGACATAATTACTCTTTTATGGAAAATGTTTTTTGAGTTTGTTTTATCCTCAGAAATAGACCATAGTGAACACACATTCATGTTAAACGATTGGCTTCTAACCAGACTGATTATCATTAAATGAAATATTTATCTCACCATTTGTAGTGATGCCTATTTACCTTCCTAGCACTACAAAGATCTCTTTTGATTACAATCCTCACTTTTTCTGTTTCCAAAATGATCTGGAATGCTGAACTCCAGACTCATGGAGGAGCTAAACGACAGAGGGTAGCAGAGTCACAGACTGACAGATGATCAGAAAGGAACAGAAAAACAAAGATACTGTGCATGAGTGCATGGGTGGCAGAAAGGAGGGAAGGGGTCAGTGAGAAAGTAGAAGAGAGCAGGGTGCATATGGGAGAAAGCATGAGATGAAGATGGGCAGCAGCAATGCAATATGTTGAATCCAAAGCAATAAATACGAGTGGGGCTGGCAAGATAACCTAGAGGTATGCACGCATGCCTCAATAAGCTGTCTAACCTGGGTTTGAATCACAACACAGCTCTAAACTGTCATTCTGGTGTTTTACAGGGAGGGTAGTTATAGTTCGTGTGCAGCCTGTGGTTGCTGGTTGCATCATTTCCTGGGGTTGCGGTTGCCACTGATATAATGCCTCTCTATAACCAGTCATCTGGTCCTCATTTTGCCGACCTCGGAAGGATGACAGGCTGAGTCAACCCACCTGGTGTTAATTCAACGTCATGACAGGGATTCAAACTCAGGATCCTAAGATGTCAAAGCCAGCCGCATTAACCGTTAAGCCAATACCATGCTTAAAGGGAGGGTGAGGCATCAATATGTGTGCCGTCCCTCAGATGGACGTTAAACTGGGTGTCCCATCCGCCATCCTTAGTTGATGGATGTTTAAAATGTCACCTGTGTAATACCTCGACTGACCTGTATTCGTGTTTTCCTACAAAAGCCAAAAGAAGACAATTTGAAATGAAATGCCCAATCGTTCAAATATAGTAAACAGTCGAGGCAGGAGTGAAATTAAATAAATAATAATTTCTAACTAAAATTACAATTATCATCATTTCGAATGATCTCTCAAACATCTCTTATTCAAAAATCACCGAGAATTGCCTTGACGTTATATACACAATAAATTATTGTCGTAATAATGCATTTGACAACCATGGTGCACAAAGGTCAAGGATGATTATGTGCATTTCCCTGAATAACAATTCACTTCAAATCACTAAGAGGAGGAATAAAATGAGCAAATGGAACACAACGCATGAAGAGAAACAGCAAACATGTTATTAGCTCTGCCACCGAAACTAGATGGAGGTTTATGTTTTCACCCCTATCTTTTGTCTGTCTGTCTGTCTGTCTGTTTCTTTGTTTGTCTATGAAAAGGATATCTCAAAAAGTTGTGGACGGATTTGGCAGAAATTTGGTGGTGAGATTGGGTATGTGACACAAATGAAAAGAGTACATGTTGGTGAAGATCCAAATCTGGATACTAGAATTTTTAAGTGACTTCACCATTGAGAGTGACCCAAAAATGATATATAGCAGGATATCTCAAAAAGTTATGGACAGATATGGACGAAACTTGGTGGACAGGTTGGATGTGTAAGCAGGACGAATTCATTTGATTTTGGTTAAAATCTGAATCCGGGTCCGGATACGAGAACTTTTTCATTTTAAAATTGACATATGTGGACAACTTACACGCCCAGACCAGAAACCGAACCCAGCTCCTCTAGAAAACCGTACCAGTGCTCTGCCATCTCAGCTATCTGGGCGACCCTGACTGAGCACGCAATTTTCCCACACATATGATTGCCACTCTCTTTCCGTCAATGCTTCTGGGGCACTCGCTGCCAACCAAAGGAGCATCCGACGACGAATACATCCGAATACCGACGGTCTTCCTCCAATGGGGGTACAAATCCATGTCCTCTATTATAAATACCAATGGGGCATAGTGAAACAATTACATTAATGATCAGGATTATAAAAAATTAAATTGTTTAATTTTTTTTTTTTTTTGTTATTCTTCACCATTAAGAGACGAGGTCAAAAACGATGTACAGTATAGCATGATACTTTAAAAAGTTGTGGACGAGTTATGACAAAACTGGGTGGATAAGTTGGGTAGGTGACAAGAACAAACCGACTCAATTTTAGTTCCGGATCGAATCCATATCCGGTCGATCAGCCAAATACAAAGCGTAAACTGTTTAGCTTGGCGGAGGTATGCTCCAGTTGCTCCACCGAGTGCCGTCGTAGTTCAAACGGAATTTGTAGAATTTGAGATAACCGTAGCTTCATTGCACAAGCTAAATTTTGCAAATTGCTTCAAATAATCTACAACCGAAACTATCTCCTGAAATGATTGCAACAAAAAATAATAACACCGTGTGTTATCTTGTTTAAACAAATAGTTCTTGAAATGAATTGAATATTTACACGATAGTTGCAAAAAGTTCTTTATTTAATTGTTCCATATCTTTGTTTAATTCATATGATAGCCTTTGTTTAAACGTAGTTCTACTGAATATATTCTCATTTCACTCGTCTATTTATTATCAAAATTTATCTGTAATATTTAACGTTAATGAGAGTTTACTGTAATACTGGAAAATGCGGTGCTTGATTACACACCTTCATTCAATAAAACAGAGGTAGTTCTTCTTCCTCATTACAGATTGTAGCATTAAAATCTTCAACATGTAACTAAATAATCTTATTTGAACTGCACGAGTTCTGTACAACATTTTCAAGAACATAACATTTTAAAGTTGTGTTTTCATGTTAAAACTAGAACGACACTCTTCGACGTCACGACGTCAACTGATATGCATCTGCCAACATTATAATAATTGTACTAAGTTTGCTTCAAATCCATTCAGCTGTTCTCCAGTTATCACATTTTACCTGACATGACCTCTGACCTTTGACTTATTGACCCCAAAATTTAATCATTTCTTGTTTAGGTCATTATACATACCTGTACCAAGTTTTAACTTAAATCCCTTTTTGCTGTTCAAAAGTTATCAAATTTTTACCTGACATGGCCTCTGACCTTTTGACCCAAAATGTAATCAACTCATGCTTACATCATTATACATACCTGTACCAAGTTTTAATTTAAATCCCTTTAGCTGTTCACAAGTTATCAAATTTTTACCTGACATGACCTCTGATCTTTGACATCGGGATCCCAAAATCGAATCAGTTCATCGTTACATCATTATACATATGTGTACCAAGTTTGAATTAGATCACTTCAGCCGTTCTCAAGTTATAGACACATTACAGACCTTGACCTTTGGCCTCTTGACCCCAAAATCGAATCAGTCAATCTTTACCTCAGTATACATACCTGCACCAGGTTTGACCAAGATCCCTTCAGCCGTTCTCAAGTTATCGCGGAACGAAAACCTATCACGGACAGACGGACAACCTGAAAACATAATGCTTCCCAGCAACTTCGTCGGAGGCATAAAAGGGTTATTGCAATGGGAACATCTAACATTGCAGAGATTGCAGTAAATCTGAGGCCCTCGATAACAGCATGCAGACAGACAGGCCGATATGGTGAAGAGGCTCAAAAAATACACACCACAGAATTCATCTTTTCTAACTTGAACGGAATGCACATTCAAGGTAAAAACAAAAAACAAAAACTCGTGGTTAAATTAGATAACGTTGATGAAGCTGTGCCCAATGCTGGTTTAGTGCACTAGTCGAGACCATAGGCCTTGTAAAACAACTCAAACCACTGGTGGTAATAATTAGCACAGAGTGATGGCACATCAAGATATTATAAATAAATGAAAACTTCAAAACCATCTTGGCTGAACAGTGTATATGTTCAAAAAGTTTGCGATTGCAGTTTCGATGTGAATGAAATCAGATGTGTTTTGCCATTTCCACACAGTCCTGTAGAACATGCTGTTCAGTGGGTTGATGCTCTTGGATAAAAACGCTTATCCCAAGAGTACCTTCTATAACTGGAACAGAAAGGAAATATTTCAGTGCATCTCTGCTTTTTAAATCTCCCAGCACAAGATTGATCATTTTGTAAAAGGTCCATAATTTATTGTGGTGACGGAAAAGGTGCCAAAGCTAAGGCATCGATCAGCACTAGTTAGGAATTAACTAGCAGCAACCATCTAAGCTGTTAAGGGATAAAAAGTGCTTGCAAATCAGCCAAGTCGAGTCTCACGAGCCGATCTCACATTGAAAAACTTCGACAAATGTTGTTGTTGTTTTTTTCCAAGACATTTTGGAAAACAACCGTCTTACAACATTTGAGTTGAAGTGCCCCATAGCTATTGAAAAGGCCTACTTCCTGTCATTTGTGAGCTTCTGTGAGGGCAGGCACACATGGATGTTCCCATGCAGAAGCCCTAAATAGCGTGAGAGCGGGCAAGCACAATAATGACCTTGCTGGATATAACACAACCAACACACCTCTTCACCGGCTTGGGGTATGAGAGAATGTTGTTTTTTCTTATTCCGGTGGATATATTTTCTTAAACATCGTGATAAAATAGCCCATCCACTTTTGGAGCCACATCTGTACTCGGGTTCCACTGGGGGTGTTTCCATCAACCCCTTATACCCTCACGAGTCATGCTCCATGCGGGAAAGTTGTTGCACTGGAATCCATGGTGGGAAAGTGGTTGCAGTGGAATTCACGAGTTGCAAATCACAAATCCCAGCACGACAAGCCTACATAACCTCATTCATACAAAGTATGACTGACAGACAGGTACATTGCATCGATAGGAAATCAACTATGACCAAAACAAGATTTATGATGAACACTGAATGAATGAATGCATGAATGAATGATCGTTTTAAGGCCATTTTCCCCACTAAAGCGGGGGTTAGCCTTGCGGGCCCCATGACAATCATGGTTCCCTGTTTGAGGCAATGTTTTTATGGCTGGATGCCCTTCCTGGCGCCAACCCTCAGTCGCCTCTTACGATGCGCAGTGATATGGTGTACCTATTCTAAACCGGGGTACACACCGGGATCATTCATCCCAGCAAGCTGGTACTCAATTTGCCGACCTCGGAAGGATGACAGGCTGAGTCAACCCCCCTGGCGTTAATTCAGCGATCGACCGGGATTCGAACCCAGGATCCTAGGATCCCAAGCCAGCACCCTAACCACTCAGCCAACACCAGAACACTAATGAAGGACATTGGCCAACTTAGTGAAGCAAAACGAAGACTTTGCGGCATCGTTCACCAAAGTGCCATCGGACTTCCTCTCTGTTAAGAAACGTTACGTTATTCATTTTATCACAGCTGTAATCTGTTCCATACAAATACTTTTAGTCGTGAAATGTGGAAGGCACCACTGTTATCCAATGGAATCTGCGCAGGAAGCTATCCAACCAGATATCTGACCAATGACCACGAATTAACCTGCACAAAGATTCATAGGTGAGAGACAGCATCTATTGTTTCAAATCACGACTCAAACAAGATGGTTCTAGCGCATTTAAAATTGCGAGTATTCTAATATTGCTGTCTACAAGTTATTCACTCAGGGTGTCCGTGCGATCTCTGCTATCCTTGCTCTTTGGAATTCTGTTTTATTGTTGTTTTTTTTGTATACAAGATCGAGGCTCGTGAAAGAGCAAACATTAATCACAAAAAAAAACAAATGGACAAATAAAACATACAATAAGGGGAGCGGTAGACAAGATGGGGAGAGAGGGGGAAGAACACAAACACAACATTTGAGAGCAGGGCATCGGGAGATATGTGGGAGGGAGAGGGCTTGGGGCGAGGAGGCGTGGGAATGGGGGGGGGGGGGGGGTGATAGAGGTATAAAACCCATGGACACTGCTAGGACTTCCAGGAAAGAAGTCAGGATTTCAAAAAAGTGGATCTGGGGTGAATTAGCGGGGGTAGAAAAGATCCCTGTTCACTGCTATTCTTGCGAATAATACTAATAATCATAATACTTATTGGTATTAGTATCATGAAATCACAGTAATATTGCAGGCCAAAGATATCGAGTCCAAATCCCCATTTCCAAAGAAATAACCTTGATAAAAGTGACCAAATAACTGGCTAAAAGAAACACAATTTACTACCACGTGAATTTCAGGGTACATTGCAGATGAATAATGAAAGTATAAAAGCAACGGAACATCTGAAATGCCTTGAGATACAGAGGGCACAGCTCATGTCTCAACATAGTCTCAATAAGTCAAAACAAAATCACTACTCAAAAAATTACAAATCAACCAAAGCTTTCAGGATGTTTTATGTTCTTCAGCATTGGTGTATCCAGAATGTTTGGCTGGCAGGATACCATAGAGGTATACACGCTCTCCTTTGAGCTATCTAGCCTGGGTTTGAAGCTCAACCGAGCTTTTAAACTGTTATTCTAGTGTTTCGCATGCTGAGCGAGGCATCGATTGCACTGGTCAACAGCCAAATTGGTTCTGACTTATTTTCTGTTTCTGACTAATTTGGTGCCCACGAATCCGAATCTGACCTTAAAAATTCGCTATCACGTAACCTTGACGTAGTACATCATAAGTGTGGAAAAAAATCTTTAGAGCATGCGAATTTCTTGATTAAGTCTCAATAAGTCTATTTATTGTCACAAACAATAATATGAACTTAAAGTTTTTATTTACATCACATAAAAAAATGTAAATCTCCAAAAATAATATGAACTTTATAAAATATCACAAAAAATAATATGAACTTTAAGTTTTTATTTACATCACATTAAAAGTGCTTCTGAACTTTACTTTTGCGTTTGTAGGAGCAATCACTTTCACGCTGTAAAGTCCAACAGTAGTCGCCCATCATGTTTGGATTGAATCGGCCTTGATATCGAGTCTCCATGATGGCAATTTCCTGGTGAAACCTTTCTCCATGTTCATCACTGACATCGCCAAGATTTTGTGGAAAGAAGTCCAGATGAGAATGGAAGAAATGTATCTTGAGTGACATTCGAGCACCGATCACCGAGCGCCTGGTAACTCTTCAACATCTTGTCCACAAGCTCTTCATAATTTGGTGCTCGAAAATTTCCAAGGTAATTGTCAGCAAGAGCCACAAAGCTATCCCAAGCAACGCTTTCCAGCTCAGATAGTCTCGATACAAAGTCCTGATTAGTGAGTGCAAGACGAATCTGACCCGAATTTTGGCTGTGGCTGATATTCCTATGGTATATTGGTTCTCAAAAACTGGATGTGCTGGTGAAAATTGGATATCATATTCGAAATCTACAGGTTCATGTTGGTTAGAATCACCTCAAAATATACTAGAACCATAAAAGTTTTAAAATTTTATTGACCAGTGTTGTGTGTGCCATCCATCAGAAGGACGTTAAGCTGGGTTGTTGTGTGTGCCATATGCGATCATTGGTTGTTTTAAAGATCCAAACTATGTCTTTCACGAAAAGCAGGCGAGTTATCACCGGCACCATAAACAAATTACAAATTCCTGCCACCCACAGTCCTCACAAGCCACTTTGTGAAAGACTTGAGCTACAAATTTCCCCTGGCTGACCCCACAAGTTGGGAATAATTGAGGCTGTGAAAAGGTAGTAGTCGATGGATACATCCATAGAATGTCAGCACCAATTTCACAATCATCTTGGATCTCTGTGTTAACACTTTTGCTGCTCTTCACACCGCTGAGAAAGAAAATGTGATATTTTAGTACTTTAGTGTTGGTTAGATCAATGAAATTTGCGTTGGACGGAATGTGTTGAAAACTGGCAGTTGTACTCGGGGTACGCCTGTAAAGGATTTAGGCAATAAAACAAATAGTAGTCCTGGGAGTTCAGAGTGGGGGAGGACCTCTATTCTATCTATATAAATGTGTATCATGTAATGCCACAGCTGGTGGAATGTGGAAGAGGACTATGGATGGGGAAGAGGTATTACAAGTCATCCCCATCCATAGTTCTAGGGGAATTAACACACCCTTAAGGAAGGGTTATTCGCTGGTATACAAAATTGGCATAAAAGTTTTCCCCCAAAAAACATATTTACACATACACTACATGACCAAAAGTATGCGGACACCCCTTCTAATTAGGGGATTCTGCTGTTTCAGCCACACATTGCTGACAGGCATATATAATCAAGCACCCAGCCATGCAATCTCCATAGACAAACATTGGCAGTAGAATGGGCCGTACTGAAGAGCTCAGTGACATTCAACGTGGCACCATCATAGGATGCCACCTTTCCAACAAGTCAGTTCGTCAAATTTCTGCCCTGCTAGAGCTGCCTCGGTCAACTGTAAGTGCTGTTATTGTGAAGTGGAAACGTCTCAGAGCAACAACAGCTCCGCCGCGAAGTGGTAGGCCACACAAGCTCACAGGACGGGACCGCCGAGTGCTGAAGCGCATAGCGCGTAAAAATCATCTGTCCTCAGTTGCAACACTCACTACCGAGTTCCAAATTGTCTCTGGAAGCAACGTCAGCACAACAACTGTTCGTCGGGAGCTTCATAAAATGGGCTTCCATGGTCAAGCAGTCGCACACAAGCCGAATATCACCATGAGCAATGCCAAGCGTCGGTTGGAGTGGTGTAAAGCTCGCCGCCATTGGACTCTGGAGCAGCAGAAACGCGTTCTCTGGAGTGATGAATCATGCTTCACCATCTGGCAGTCCGACGGATGAATCTGGGTTTGGCAGCTGCCAGGAGAACCCTACCTGCCTGAATATATAGTGCCAACGGCAAAGTTTGGTGGAGGAGGAATAATGGTCTGTGGCTGTTTTTCATGGTTCGGGCTAGGCCCCTTAGTTTCAGTGAAGGGAGGTCTTAACGCCACAGCATACAATGACATTCTAGACGATTGTGTGCTTTCAACTTTGTGGCAACAGTTTGGAGAAGGCCCTTTCCTGTTTCAGCATGCCAGTGCTCCCATGCACAAAGCAAGGTCCACACAGAAATGGTTTGTTGATATCAGTGTGGAAGAACTTGACTGGCCTGCAGAGAGCTCTGACCTCAACACCATCAAACACCTTTGGGATGAATTGGAACGCCGACTGCGAGCCAGGCCTAATTGCCTTACATCAGTGCCCGATCGCCTTAATGCTCTTGTGGCTGAATGGAAGCAAATCCCACAGCAATGTTCCAACATCTAGTGGAAAGCCTTCCCAGAAGAGTGGAGGCTGGTATAGCAGCAAAGGGGGGGGGGGGGGGGGGGGGGGACCAACTGCATATTAATGCCCATGATTTTGGAATGAGATGTGTGATGTTCGGGTGTCCACACACTTTTAGTCATGTGGTGTACATCCTTTTTTGAGCTATTACTGCTACAGTCTGTATTAACATAATTCTGTATACTCATTTGTACCGAATACTGTATCATTTAGTGGTATGGCAATTCATACCTTTGTCCCATTTGGTGATGCTAGTTTACTTTCACTGGGCTATGGTTAGACTTCCAGGAATATCATAGATAAAACCCAATGTCGTACATTTAATGCAAAATTTAATTTAAAACTTCTTACATAAACATATCTCAATGGACTCGATGGAGCTGGACATCATGCCAGATGGTGATTAAAGAAGGATGGCAATGGGTAGATATCTCCAGAGGGCATTTCCAAGTTGGAACCCTGTATCAAACATACTTCCTGTTGATTCACCTAGATTCCTGTTATAGCCTTCTGCACTTTCAGCACATCCCATTATTTTCTCGTCTATAGCTGTATGGAGTCTACTCAAAGAAATAAGTTGAATCTGGGTCAATATACAGGACGTTTGGACCAATTTCCAGATGTTAGATCATCAGTACTGTAATTTATTTAATTGCCAAAAGTGTTCTTTAGGAACGTGGTTACATGTGACATCTCATCGGGGATTGATTTGTCAATGAAAATTAAAATCCAAATGCCAACCTTGAAGCGGGCATGCCAGATGGGCCAAAATGGTGAAGAGCAAGTCAAACCTTAATTTTTTTTATAGAGCTTGATGCAAATCAACTGCACTTGAGGCAAGGTGTTGCCTCCACAATGAAATGTGGTGTGGACTTTAAAGATCCACAATTTGTTTTGAGCCGTGTGGACCATATCATGCGAATGAAAATAAAAGACCAAACATCAGTGCAGCATTGCATTTGCCATCATGAATAGCTCTGTACTGCATACAGTATGTATTAGGTACCACCGTTTAATTCGCCCTTTGTACAACCGATAAATAACAGGAGAAGTGACTGTACTGCTTATTGTGGTGATACCGGAAAAGCAGGCATTGGCAATTTAAAGATGGAGTTGGTGTTAAGGGTTAGTGAAGGGGTTAGCGCACCATTTGTGCTGACATTAACTTTGTTCATTAGCAGTGGAGTCAATGTTAACCGATTTAATTTACAGCATTGCTGTATTGGTTTCTTGATTTTATTCTATACTATTGGCTGTATTTTGTGATGAACATTTGTTTTCATATTATGAAATGTGTATATGTGTATGTATACATACATACATACATATATATATATATATATATATATATTGTTGTGGATATGAGGATTGTGTTTTTTTTGTTTTTTATTGCTTTATTCTGGACCCTCCTGCCTCCAGTCTGTGTATAAAGGTCAAAGGGCGTTCCCGTAATTAATTCCATAAAACATACACGAAGGACACCATATATCCCTGTTCAGTAGTTATATCCTTATTCTGTGTATTAGGCTAAGGCTTTGTCTTCCATTAATTAATACTCCATTGCACCGAATCAATTAAGAATAGCTCCCCTTCAATAATTCCATTTCCCAGCCAAACTCTCCATCTCTGGGTAAAGCAGTTCACAAGCGTGGGGTGCGCGCCCTCTCATTTCGCTGCTATCGTGAATATGTGCTCCGTGCTCTGTTTGAACAGGAGGGGCGGGGTCGCCAGGGAGAGGCAAGCCCACGGCGCGCCACGAAGGGCAAGGGCTGTTCAGCCCCATGCCCAAATAAGGAAACAAGCCCGTGGCTCGCCACGAGGTGCGTGCCGTCGGCGCCATGCCCAAATAAGGAGACAAGCCCATGGGATTGCCATAAAAGGTCACGAAACAGAGCACGGGGGAGGAGGGCGGTACCGAAACCGACGAGGGCGTGACAGACCCGCGCTGAAGATATGAGAGAAGGGTGCGACGATCGCTGGGAGAAGATACACCAGAGATACGGCAGATGAGTCCAGGTGCGTAAGAGGGTTGGCAGTCCACCGGGAGAGAGTTGAGAGTTGCACCGGAATTGCGTGAGAGATACGGAAAGCCTTTGGGTGGTTGTTGCGTGAGAGATACGAAAAGCCTTTGACAAAGAGCCGCTTCAACCAGCCTCGTTTCAACCAGCCGCGTGAAGCCCTGACGGGGCAGCGAGTGACCCTGCTGGTGTGCGGTGTAAAGCCGAATACAAGGAGCTGCCGGCTCCTCGCTTCACGCCCGGAGTGGACCTGCTCGCTGTGCCCTGTGATTCCACCTGCTCATCCCTCCAAACGATTCCTGCCCTTCCATCCTTTTGCGTACGTGTTTGTTTTGTTTGTTTGTTCTGTCCTGGGTAATAAGTTAAGCCTGTTTAGTTAAGCTAGTATTTTCACTGTGTCTTTCTGGTCCGTCCCTCTTTCTGCTTTATTTTCTTATCTTTCCTTCTTCCTTGGTTTCTTTGGTCCTGTACATAGTAATAAATTATATTCGTATTGCAAAACCTTTTTGTCTTCTTCTTCTTCTTCACATCCGTGTCGCCTTTGTCTTTTCCCTATTGAATATCTGTGGCGCGATTTTGGCCAACGTTCAGGAATCGGGTTAGTCGGGGTAACTGTTCGGGCGCGGCGGCCATCCGCTCGGCAAACAACATCCTAGCCGCGTCCGTAACAATATATAATGTGTGCAAATATGTTGAGGGTTCTCCATCCCCTTCCCCACCTCTAAATGCTCCATAAATTCTCATTCTTTCCCTCCCTTTACGATCAACTCCCAAACTTATTATCGTTCTTTCCACTCCCTCAACACTCCCAATCATCATTCACCTCTCATGTCATCGTTCTTTCTCTTCATTTTCCCAATTTTAATCACTCCTCCCTATTCCCACTATGCACACGTAAGAAATAGATTGATCTTTAGCCACCATATTCAGCATTATTCAATCTTTTCAAAACTTCCGAAGAATGCTTGACGAGGTAATCACACACACACACACACACACACACACACACACACACACACACACACACACAAAACCTTCTGCAACCCGCCCACATGTGGAGATAGCAGCCAACAACAGCAACTTTCACGCACACGAACGTACACACACAAATATGCACACACAGACGCAGGTGGATAATTTGAGACATGTGAGGACTCCATTTCGCCTTCTGAAACCCGCATATGGAGATAACCAAGGTCACTCTCACTCACACACACACACACACACACACACACACACACACACACACACACACACACACACACACACACACACACACACACACACACACACACACACACACACACACACACACACACACACACACACACACACACACACACTTCTGTTTCTTCCTTATAAGTTTACAAACTCCTTATAAGTTTCTTCCTGAGCCAATTTTCCCAAAATTTGCTGTACCGCATTATTTTCACAGGCTGAAGGTCAACATCCCAATAAAAGCTATACAGTGACTTTCAAGTGTCCTTGTATCATATGCCACATGACGCATTATTCGTATAATAATAATAATAATAATAATAATAATAATAATAATAATAACAAGACGGGCCACCTACGATGGGCCACTTTATAACAGTGGGCAGTTATGACCGGGATCCAATCTGCCCCGCTTTGATACAACCCTGCTTTCATCGGAGACGTGACCCACAACATGAATGAATGAATGAATGATCGTTTTAAGGCCATTTTTCCCCACTAGAGCGGGGGTTAGCCTTGCGGGCCCCATGACAATCATGGTTCCCTGTTTGAGGCCATAACATCCTCTTGATAAATTGAATTCAAAAATGGATTTTACATATGTTTCAAAAATATATATATGAAGGGTCCTCGGGGTCTTTTGGGTCCTCTGTGTCTTTTGAGTCTTTGGTATCCTTGGGTTATTTTGGATCCTCAGCATCTTTTGGGTCATTGGGGTATTTTGGGTCCTTGGCATCTTTTGGGTCCTCAGCTTATTTTGGGTCCTCGGGGACTTTTGGGTCTTCTGGGTCCTTTGGGCCCTCAGGGTCTTCAAGGTCCTCTGGTTCTTTGTGGTATTTAAGTTGTTTGGGGTATTTTGGGGGTCTTAATGGTCTTGGGGTATTCCAGGGTCTTCAAAAGTCTAAGGGGTCTCAGCAGTCTAAAGGGTTGAATGGTACATTCGATAGTACGTAATTAATAGATGTATGTAATTAATAGACAGGATGCCACTGAATTCAAACAGTACGTAATTAATACATACTACTGTGTTCAAAAAGTATCCGACCTTTATTTTTCGTGCGTAAAAAAGAAGAAGCTAGGGAGGGGTTGATTGGTGCACGTATGTAGGCGATCCTAATGCACACGCGTGAATTTTTTCCCACCTGCAGAAGCTGTCATTCGACGGCAGACCGCCGATGAGTGAGGACATGTAAGTGAGCGCCGTCGGATTTTCGTTTTCGACAAAATGACGGAAAAACTTGAACAACGCTACTGCATCAAATTTTGTGTAAAGCTTGGCGATTCCCAAGTGGAAACGATCTGCAAGATTCAACACCGTTCATTCCATTATGAAGGAGGATTTGGGCTTCAGGAGAATCTCAGCGAAGTTCATACCAAAGCTGCTAACGATTGAGCAGAAGCAACTCCGTTTGGAGATCGCACAGGACATGCTGGAGACTGTGAACAGCGATCCCAGCTTCCTCAACACAGTGATCACTGGCGATGAGTCCTGGGTTTATGGGTATGACCCAGAAACCAAGTTGCAGTCATCACAATGGAAGCATCCAACATCCCCGAGGCCAAAAAACACAAAATTTGATGCAGTAGCGTTGTTCAAGTTTTTCCGTCATTTTGTCAAAAACGAAAATCCGACGGCGCTCACTTACATGTCCTCACTCATCGGCGGTCTGCCGTCGAATGACAGCTTCTGCAGGTGGGAAAAAATTCACGCGTGTGCATTAGGATCGCCTACATACGTGCACCAATCAACGAATCTAGCTTCTTCTTTTTTTTACGCACGAAAAATAAAGGTCGGATACTTTTTGAACACACTACGTATACTGAAAAGTCACATGTCTGGAGAAGATACTATTGTAGAGTTTTGTCTTCTTCAAAAAAATAAGAAATTCTGGCTGCCAGACCGTGGGACTGATCGCGTTGAAATTTTAAACAAGTATCCCCCTTTGCGACTAGTTCATAGTTATGAAGTTTTTATCGATGGTTGGACCGGTTCAAAGAGAAAGAATTTTTCAAAGTTTTCGTTCAATCCAATAGGGCTGCCAGACCATGTGGCCTAGGATTTATTTGTGAATGCCCTCGTATCCCCGGGGATTGGGGAACATATGTGTGAAGTTTCCCTTCAATCTGTCCAGCCATTCTGGAGAAGAGGATTTTAAAAAGTTTTCAGGTTCAATCGAATATAGCTGCTAATACGTGACAAGGTTGATGTCATAAATTTAATTTTGTCATTAAGTTTCTTCGTATATGACCCTCAAAAAATTTCATACTGATCAGATAAAACAATCGACGCATCCAATTATGACGTCATAGCGAAGGCACCGATGAAATCAGAAATCATCGTTATCAAATGTTGTTCCCCATAGTGCGTTCCCGAAAGGGACCAAGTTTCAATTATTTTTGTGCACCGGTTCCAGAGAAGTTGCCCAAAATTCTTATGTTTTTCCAAGATGGTGCCTGTACCACATGGCCTATGACATCATAACTATCAATAGAAAATTATACATGATTTGATGCATATTATGGTGAAAATGTTGTGTCAATCAGACCAACGGTTGCCAAGAAAATAAATTTAAAAGTGAATAAATGCGCAGAAGTGCAGCGGAAATACATGTATAATAATAAATAGAAGAAAATTTGATCCCTAATAATAACTAGATGGTATTCATAGAATACTTACCCTGTGCAGTCAACTTGGTGCGAGCCAACTCTTCTGTTTTTGAAGGTTGTTTTTTTTCTTTGATCCAATATGGCTGCCAGACCACGTGAGCGATGACATCATAAATTAATATTCTCTAATATAATTGTTGTGTCGATCATGCTCAATAAATTTCAAACTGATCAGACTAAGCGTTGTCCCTGTCGAATTATGGCATAATAATTAAGGCACCAATGATGTCATTATTAACAACACATTCTCAATGTGGAGTTATTTACAATGAGCAACGTTTCAATTTTTTCCATGAAGCGGTTTTGGAGATGTAGAGGTACAAGGTTTTTTGGTTTTTCCAAGATGGCACCTGTACCACGTGACCTGTGGCGTCATAAATTTCATTACAATATTCTACAGGAGGAAACGCACCTATGGTGAAAATTTCATGTCCATCAGACCATCGGTTGCAGAGAAATAAAATTCATACTGATTGTGGATGAAGCGTTATACTTGTTGATTTATGACGCAATAATGAAGAAACCGATGACATCATTAACATATCGTATTCACCATTGGGAAGTACTTAACAATGAGCCATGTTTCAATTTTTTCATGGAGCGGTTTCAGAGATATAGAGGTGCAAAGTTTTTCCAAAATGGCGCCCATGCCACGTGACTTATTATGTCATAATTATCACGACGATTCTACAAGCGAAGGTGCTCCTATGGTGAAAATTTCATGTCAATCAGACCAACAATTGTAGGGAAAAAAAAATCAAACTGATTGGATCAAGCGTTGTACTTGTCAAATTATGACATCATAATGATGTCATCGGTACCTTAATTAACATATCTTATTCCCCATGGGGACTACTTGACAACGCACCATGTTTCAATTTTTTCTATGGAGCGGTTTCAGAGAAATAGAGGTGTAACGTTTTTCGATTTTTCCAAAATGGTGCCTGCACCATGTGACCTATGATGTCATAATTATCATTAAAAAATTCGACAGGCAGAGGCATTTTCTGTTTCACCTATGGTCGACATTTGACATTCGACATTTGACAAAAAAATTCGACATTTGACACCTATGGTCAAAATTTCGTGTCCATCAGATTAACAGTTGCAGAGAAAAATTACCTTTTTCTGAGTTATGAAAAATTGAAAATCTTCTGTTTTGACCCCTGTGACCCCATCCCCACCCCTGGGGCATGAACTGGATGTCACATCCAAAAGAATCGTTGCATATTTCACGTGTCCCCCAGTGGTGATTGCATATATTGTACAATAGTTTATTTTTAAAATGTTTAAAATGTGCCAGTAATTGCATTTTTTGGTATTTGACCTTTTGACCACCTCAGGGTCCCAGGTGGTAGGCCCAAAAAGGATACTCCTCTCACATCTTCTGGCCATGTGATCATAAGTACCAAGTTTGGCGAATTACTGCATGGCCGTTTAGAAGATAGCGTGACGGATGGACAGACAGATAGACGAAGCCAACAACAACATCCCACTGTTGTTTTTTCTAAAGCATGTGGATAAATAAAATGATGTCAAAAACATGGTGTTAACTTAACATGACGATAACCTGAATTGGCTCTGTTGTTAACGACATGTAATGTGGGAACAGCTAAAATCACTTTGTTTTCCACTTTTGTTTATAAGTTCCACCGCAAACCTTTGTCTTTGATTTAGAATCATAAACTCCACCTCATACCATTGCCCAGAAACAATTAGAATATAAACAACAGTTTTGTTTAATAGCTTTTCACTTATTGACATTAAAAATTACTATCTTACTATAATTCACCAAATGTCCGTCAGTCTGTCCGTTCGAAGGTACCGGAAAAACGGCTGAACCGATCGCAACGATATTTTGGGTGGGTAATCCTCGGACCCCCTGGAGTAAAATAGGCTATATTGTTTTTCCAATTTTTCCAATGTTCCAGTTTTTCCAAACACGATGGAATAATATTTACCGATATGAACAGTGGCTTGTGTTGAAATTCTACGTACCAGGAGAGAGTAGATCAACTCCTGACGAACCCTTCCTATATAAACGTGCGGCTCCGAAGTAACACGGCAGCGTGTGCAAAGCGACCGAGAAACAGGTGTAGCGGCCGCTTCCGTGTTACAGATTCCACGCGCACTCTTCACATAAACGTGCGACTGAGAAAGACGTGTAGCTGCCACTTCCGTTTTGCATAATTCAATCTTTTTTCAAAATGGGCGCCATGTACTGTTTAGATTTTGATGATTTGCGTGTGATATGATTCAATGGATGTTTAAATGAATTGTTTAAAATAAAAAAAGCCTTCAATTTCTGATATTTTGCCTTTTCATTTGGGCTTCCCAATTGCGAGTACCGTTGCTAGTTGGTGTAAACCGATAAATAAAGAGCTCATTTTGATCATCCATTCTTGCATTAATTGCAGCCTGTAATTTTCCATTTAAAAAACTGCCGTTTCTATTTCCAAAAAACCTGCATTCCATTTCATGGTATCGATGAAAAAAATAGCATTTATTTGTTTTCTTCAAGTCTCCGCCCCTCCAATCCTCATGGCAATTCAGAACAGTGTATTTTTCCCACCAGGGGGATGCGGAAATGGGGGAAAAATAAAATCAAAATAATGCCTCGGGTGACTTCATCTCGAAGGTATAAAAAATTGTAAACAGCAGTGGGAAAAAGGTGGAAACTGGATCTGTGGGACGTGGCACTCTAAACTAAATTAAGCTCATTTAGAAACACCCGCTTCCGATGGGAGGGGTAAGCAGGAGCATCTTTAAGATAGAGGTGGCCATCCCAACTTTACAGAACTTTTCCATGCACACCCAGAGTACAACCACCACTTTTCGACTTGCCTCGTCCTGCAGCATAGGAGTGCATAATATGCATGGCACATATGAAAATTGGCCAAGTAGTTTTGGATTCTATAAGGTTTTCAGACAAGATGATATTATAACACGATAAACCGCTGGGACTTACACCGGGAGTGGTGCTACACGATACACATTTACGTTGAGAAGTTGCATCTGTCTGGCATCCCCTCATCCCGAACCCCAAACCCCAGTGGCCGCTACATTATTGCATGTAATGGTTATATGAAAGTGTGTGAATTACATGTCATATGATCTTCCAAGACAGCAAGTATGAGGAGCAATAATAAATTAAGTGGAACAACTCAAATGTAGAAAATAATTCAGGAAATTGCTGAGATAAAAGTTTAAAATTATTGTGAAAGACTCCATGAGAAGCTCAGTTTAATTGTTTTCAAAACATTAATGTCAAAACTAAGTTTTATTAATCGGTTTATTAAGTGCAGTACTGTATAGGGAATTGACATTGTGATCCTCCTTTTCCTGTGTATATAATTAGCTGCAAAGGGATGGAGTAATTCACATCACAAAAAATGTAAATAGAAGGATCTAAGTGACCTCACAACAAGGTCCAATATATAACCATGAGCTAAAAATAACTACTGGCTCAATGACCATGGGAAGGAACCATCACTGCGTATGTAACCGATGTTGGTTCAGCTACATTAAACAGACAGGAAAAGAAGCTAATGGAACGATACCAAGAGGAATGGTGAAGAAGAAAAAAACTCAACATGATGGCAACTGACAACTATTGACACAATCGCCAACCTTTCCAGGTTTAATAGAAACACTTTTGTATTGCTCTTTTCTTTTCTTTTTTCAAAAATAATTTTCATTAAACGGAATCTGAATGACTTTGTGACATCAGGCTTCTCCACAAATCCAAGAGATAATGGTGGCTAATAGAGCACCACTTTGCATTACACGATAAATGCAAATTCCCTTAACAAATCACATCGCTGTTGCACCATTTCATTGAAAGATATAAACATATCTTGTTAAAAATAAATGTATGCAATTAAAATTTAGTATTGTGGCATCTCGCATTGTTTTTCTCCCATAACACTTTCTTTTTTTCTCTTAATTCTCATTACAGGATTTAAGAATCCTCAAATTTGAGGATTCGCGAAATATAAAGCCTGAATATGTTGACATAAGTTACAAGTAAATATTGTGATAAAATGGTTAATTTAAAAAGAACTGACCAAATAAATATAAGGGTATGGTATTTTTATAGCATTTGATAAAAGCTGCATGGAGCATTCAAAGGTTCAAAGGGCAATCAAAGCGGTGAATGCGGTCGGTTTTAAAAGCGAGAGAAGTACACATGGATTCAAAGCGCACGTGGAGGAGTGCACGCGGGTTTGAAAGGCACACGGAGCAGCACGCGTGGTTTTGAAGGGCAAACCTCGCCTGGTACCTGAGCATGTAAGGCAGCTGCAGTAGCCGCAGCAGCCGGCGCGGCGTATGTGAAGGCGGCATGTGGCAGCGCCTGGGCCAGCTCCGCTGTGTACAATGGGTAAGGTACCCAGGCCTCGGTTGGTGCTGGGATTAAAGTTGCTCCTGAAAGGTCATCTGCTGGGCAAATGTGAAGAAGATAACAAAGCAGACACAATCACATATGCATGTAGGCACATGATCGCAATCCATTTCACACTTCAATGGGACAAATATATATATTGAATGCACGGTTTGCCAACGACACATCTCTCTGAGTTCACACACAAGTCAAGAGATCAATGACAATATATAACAGTTATTAAAATTCAATAACGTGTGCTCAACAGAAGCCAACATTTTGCCACAAATTGGACTTGAAATTTTGGTAATAATTTTAGGTCTTACGGTCCTACCCGAGACACATATCAAAAGCTTTCCAGACAATCACATTCTAACCCAACACCGCACATGCCCAATAAAATGCCCAAAATACTGAAGGGCATTTTGAGTTCATCTCATCAATGCATTGTTGATATTGCATTGTTATTCCGGTAACCCGTGAACATCCTTGTATAGAAAGAGAAGGAAATCTTAGGAAAGCTGAGGTGTCTGGGAAAAATCCAAAACGCTTTTGGCAACACCTTGACGTAACGATTAATTGAAACAAAATGCATCATTATAAAGCTTTTCAGGTTTCTGTCATGTACCGTAAAAAGTAAATAAATAAATAAGACACGATGTGTATCCAGTATGCAATCAAATTACCCTCGTTATCACCCATGTTATCTACCCCTGTTAATCCACCCCAAATTCACCTCCTTCAAATTCCCTGTTTTCTTTCCTGAAATCCCTTGTAGTGTCCAACTTGTTTATCCCATGTACCCAAACACAACCCTCTCTCTTCCACAGATCTCCTGATGTCCCTGTTCCATATTGTTTATATATTTTGTGTGTTAGCTCTTATACGAGCCTCAACCAAGTATACAAAAAACGATCAGGATTAAGTATTTCAGAAATATTGTTAGACATACTGAATGCATTGTTATGCCAAATATTCGGATTAACCCTTCCAAGAAATTCTCATGGTTGATCAAGAAAGTTCACTAGAGGAGGTGTCAACATGCAACAACCCCATTTTCAATGTGCAGGGATGCATCGCATCGCATCGCATCGCATCGCATCGCACACACACACACACACACACACACACACACACACACACACACACACACACACACACACACACACACACACACACACACACACACACACACACACACACACACACACACACACACACACGGCTTTGAAATATATATATATATACACAAATGACTCCATGGTAAGATCTCCAACCTTTAATTGAACAAACAATGACAACGTTTCGATTAACAACATGTGACAAGCCACACGCCTCCGTTAATCTTCCTCAAGAGTGATAAAATCATCTCAACATCCCCTTATATGCAAAGTGGGCGGGGTATATGCAAAGTTGGGTGGGCAAAGCTGGACAGCCAATTAAACCGTATCACACTGCTCTCGTGAACGGAGCAAATTGATACTGAGCAAATTCAAAAATCAACCGCATATTAACGGTTCAAAATAACCTTTAATTGAACTTATAAAGCTTTTTTGATTTGAACTTTAATTTGTTGTTATTTGAACCCCGCCCACTTTAATTGAACCTTTAATTTAATCACCTTTAATTGAACCCCGCCCACTTTGCACATAAAGGGTTGTTGAGATGATTTTATGACTCTTGAGGAAGATGAACAGAGGCGTGTGGCTTTGTCACATGTTGTTAATCGAAACGTTGAGTCATTGTTTGTTCAATTAAAGGTTGGAGATCTTACCATGGAGTCATTTGGATTTACTCCCAACCGCAAATCTTTGTATGTATGTATGTATGTATGTATGTATGTATCTATGTATGTATGTGTGTGTATATATATATATATATATATATATATATATATATATATATATATATATATATATATATATATATATATATATATATATATATATATATACAGTCACATGAAAAAGTAAGTACACCCCATGTAAAGTTTTGACTTTTTCAACATATTTCAACATACAGCTATTTGATCTTCATTTAAACAATATTGATAGATAAAGGTGATGTAATATAACAAATATCATGAAACATTTACATTTTGTAGTCCATTGTGTAATTTAAATAAACATAAATGCAAATTTCGCATGTGGAAAAAGTAAGTACACCCCTACATTTATCACTACTTCAAATACCTAAAATTAGAATCAGGTGCGCCAGCTCGGGTGCAAATGATTAGAACATCGTTAGAGAGGATCTTGGAGGAACCTAACTTATTTAAACCTCAGACATTTAGTTTGGTTTGCTCTTTGTTGTTGAAGTGTGTGGCGTCACCATGCCTAGATCAAAAGAGCTCTCTGAGGTCTTCTGGGAAGGGATTTAAAAAGATCTCCAAACAATTTGAAATCAATCATTCGACTGTCCGGAAGATCATCTACAAGTGGAGAATATTCCAAACAACTGCCAACTTGTTCAGGCCAGGCCGCCTCATTAAGTTCAGCCCGAGAGCAGACCGCAAGATGCTGAAAGAAGTCTCTAAGAACCCCAGAATGTCATCACGGGACCTACAGATAGCTCTTGCCACTGTTGATGTCAAAGTGCACGAGTCTGCCATTAGAAAGAGGCTGCACAAATTTGATCTACATGGGAGGTGTGCCAGGAGGAAACCTTTGCTGTCCAGAAAGAACATCAGGGCAAGACTAAAGTTTGCCAATGAACACCTCGGCAAAGACCAGCACTTCTGGAACAATGTGCTCTGGGCAGATGAGTCAAAGATAGAGCTATTTGGCCACAGTACCAGAAGACATGTTTGGTGAAAACCAAAGACAGCATTTGACCACAAGAACCTGATACCAACTGTAAAGCATGGTGGTGGAAATATTATGGTTTGGGGCAGCTTTGCTGCATTAGGGCCTGGGCAGCTCACCATCATAGAATCCACTATGAATTCTTCATTGTACCAGAGGGTGCTTGAGGATAATGTGAGGCCATCTGTCGGAAAGTTGAAGCTCAACCGAAGGTGGACCTTGCAACATGACAATGGCCCTAAACATACCAGTAAATCCACCAAGGAATGGCTGAAAAGAAAGAAATGGAGGGTTCTGGAATGGACAAGTCAAAGCCTGGATCTAAATCCCATCGAGATGTTGTGGGGGGATTTGAAATGAGCTGTGCATGCAAGAAACCCCTCAAACATCGCACAGCTGAAAGAATTCTGCATGGAGGAGTGGGTAAAAATTTCTCCCAGTCGATGTCAGAGACTGGTAGACAGTTATAAGAAACACCTACTTTGGTTGTTTCTGCCAAAGGGGGCAATACCACCGATAAGAGCCAAGGGTGTACTTACTTTTTCCACATGCAAAATTTGCATTTATGTTCATTTACATTATACAATGGACTACAAAATGTAAATATTTCATGATATTTGTTATATTATATCACCTTTATCTATCAACATTGTTGAAATGAAGATCAAATAGCTGTATGTTGAAATATGTTGGAAAAGTCAAAACTTTACATGGGGTGTACTTACTTTTTCACGTGACTGTATATGCACAAACATAAATTGTGAGACAGTTCAAATACACGAGGACAATCTCTTAACCTTCAGTATGTCATTGGGTCATGACCAGCAATATGTTATTGGCTCATGCCCATGCAAGATGTCTAGAATGTGAATGGACCACATGTACAGTCACGTGAAAAAGTAAGTACACCCCATGTAAAGTTTTGACTTTTTCAACATATTTCAACATACAGCTATTTGATCTTCATTTCAACAATATTGATAGATAAAGGTGATATAATATAACAAATATCATGAAACATTTACATTTTGTAGTCCATTGTATAATTTAAATAAACATAAATGCAAATTTCGAATGTGGAAAAAGTAAGTACACCCCGACATTTATCACTCCTTCAAATACCTAAAATTAGAATCAGGTGCACCAGCTCAGGTGCAAATGATTAGAATATCGTTAGAGAGGATCTTGGAGGAACCTGTCTTATTTAAACCTCAGACATTTAGTTTGGTTTGCTCTTTGTTGTTGAAGTGTGCGGCGTCACCATGCCGAGATCAAAAGAGCTCTCTGATGCCTTCAGAAAGAAGGTTATAGATGCCTCCGAGTCTGGGAAGGGATTTAAAAAGATCTCCAAACAATTAAAAAATCAATCATTCGACTGTCCGGAAGATCATCTACAAGTGGAGAAGATTCCAAACAACTGCCAACTTGTTCAGGCCAGGCTGCCCCAGCAAGTTCAGCCCGAGAGCAGACCGCAAGATGCCGAAAGAAGTCTCTAAGAATCCCAGAATGTCATCACGGGACCTACAGGTAGATCTTGCCACTGTTAATGTCAAAGTGCAAGAGTCTACCATGAGAAAGAGGCTGCACAAATTAGATCTACATGGGAGGTGTGCCAGGAGGAAACCTTTGCTGTCCAGAAAGAACATCAGAGCAAGACTAAAATTTGCCAATGAACACCTAGGCAAAGACCAGCACTTCTGGAACAATGTGCTCTGGACAGATGAGTCAAAGGTAGAGCTATTTGGCCACAGTACCAGAAGACATGTTTGGCGAAAACCAAAGACAGCATTTGACCACAAGAACCTGAGACCAATTGTAAAGCATGGTGGTGGAAATATTATGGTTTGGGGCAGCTTTGCTGCATCAGGGCCTGGGCAACTCACCATCATATAATACACTATGAATTCTTCATTGTACCAGAGCGTGCTTGAGGATAATGTGAGGCCATCTGTCGGAGAGTTGAAGCTCAACCGAAGGTGGACCTTGCAACATGGCAATGACCCTAAACATACCAGTAAATCCAGCAAGGAATGGCTGAAAAGAAAGAAATGGAGGGTTCTGGAATGGCCAAGTCAAAGCCCATACCTAAATCTCATCGAGATGTTGTGGGGGGATTTGAAACGAGCTGTGCATGCAAGAAACCCCTCAAACATCACACAGCTGAAAGAATTCTGCATGGAGGAGTGGGCAAAAATTTCTCCCAGTCGATGTCAGAGGCTGGTAGACAGTTATAAGAAACGCCTACTTGAGGTTGTTTCTGCCAAAGGGGGCAATACCACCTATTAAAGCCAAGGGTGTACTTACTTTTTCCACATGCGAAATTTGCATTTATGTTTATTTAAATTATACAATGGACTACAAAATGTAAATATTTCATGATATTTGTTTTATTATATCACCTTTATCTCTCAATATTGTTGAAATGAAGATCAAATAGCTGTATGTTGAAATATGTTGAAAAAGTCAAAACTTTACATGGGGTGTACTTACTTTTTCACGTGACTGTACATGTTAGACAATCCAGTAATGGCATTTTGTTTGTTTTTTGTTGTTGTTTGTCTTGTTCAGCGAGACATGGAAGAGAAACGCAAACTGCTAATCTAAACATATTTGCCTGCTGTGCTGCATTTGTCTTCCTATTTACATCCCATGTTGGTTTCACTGTGCCCATTTGGTTCCTCTGTGGGTATAAATGAGAGGGGGTTGTCCTTGCCAAGTTATTCTGTGGTGGGAAAAGCATTTAGAAAGTAATGCCGAGTTTGCCTTGAAAGACTTTCCACCATTTGCCCTTTTCTGTTCACCAGGGAATGCTCTACAGCAGGCTTTCCGAATGAAGCTTCGCATCGTTAAGCTTGGATGTCACTGGCTTCTCATGCTGGAGCTCACTCAGTATACAACTGCTTTGTCTAGGCAGCACTTAGCTTTCTCACGTAAACTAAAAGGAAAAAGAAGGACTTTTAAAGTCAAAGATATAGGCAATAACTTGTCCCCATGTCAGCAAAATTGCATAAAAGGTCCAAAAAACATTTGCATTATATTCTTGACATTTCTCAAAAACAGCAAAAGCTTCAGAGGGAAATCATGTTCAAATTGGGGACTAGAACGGCACTCAGTAGAGAGCAAACCTCCGCCTGGTTGGCCATATCACTCGATGGTGAAGAATCACTTTGAAAATTCGACTAGCTGGATCTGGATCCAGATCTTCAACAAAATGGAATCGATTCTTCCTTGTCACATACACAACCTGTCCAACAGGTTTCGTCCAAATCCGTCGACAACTTTTTGAGATATCCTGCTATGTATCGTTTTTGGCCCGATCTCCCAATAGTGAAGAATCGCTTTAAAAAAAGTAAATAATTCTCATATCCGAATCCATATTCAGATCTTCACCAAAATCTAATCGAATCGTCCTTGTCACGTACGCTACATCTCTGCCAAATTTCGTCCGAATCCGTCCACAACTTTTTGAGATATTTTGTTCACAAACGGACAGACAGGGGTGAAAACATAACCTCCAGTAAAAATGGGATGTACACCAAGGAAAACAAATGCGCAATAAGAATCACCTGTAATTATATAACCAACAATGCTAAATAAATTATCGTGGCGCAAGAATTGCATCCCGTGGAAAGGATGCTAAAATAGGAAAAATTAATATCTGGCCCTTGGCACAACACATTAAGACATACAAGGGGATTTGGGGATCCACAATGAAACCCATTAATGGGTCTTTAACATGCCCTGTAGGTTACTGAGAGAGTGCAATCGGTGAGGCACACAAAGAGGTCAGCCAGGCATCTTTAAACATTCTATAAAGCTCTTTCTAACCAGTGATTCACTCACTGATATAAATGTTTAGTACCTTCTCGGTGGGAATAGAAAGCTATGATTCCGCATACTGATGGCACTCAAAGCCAATATCCTAGGAAAAGTCACAAACTTTGGAAATTCTCCATTAACTAAAATATCTGAGAATAAAAGTCAGCCAGTGCAAACTCTATCTGCTCACTGTAGGCGACGTGACCCACGACAATTGAGCTTCCACTGGAAGTGGTTGCTAGGCAACAGTAATAAGCATCTCTTCCACCTCTTACAGGTATATTATACTTTCTGCAACGTCAACATTAAAAATTACTATAGTTATAAACTTTTAAATAAAGAGCTCATCATAACCACAAATTCTTGATTTACGTGAGTTATTTAGCTGTTTGCAGAATGCAAGCACAATGGGCTTTTAAAACAGTCGAAAGAGGTTGGACGTTATACATTAGAAAGGAAGACATTGCAAGTGTTTCCTATGTCTATGCCTCTGATCGACCTAATTATTGCTAGGTTTTAAAAATTGCTAATTACTAAGTAATCGTAGTAGTTAGCAATTTGTTAATTACAAAGTAATCAGAGTAAAGATAGCACACTTTAAATATTGCATATTTAAATGTATTGATTTTTGGGTCACATGACTTGTTAATCATGAAATATGAAGTTATTTATGAAATGCAACATTTTGAGATTGTCGTTTGGCTTGTACGTCGTTGTAACCTTGTGAGTGCTCTTGAGTATAAAGCTATCTCACAGTCCACATACAGTGCCTTCAGAAAGAATTCACACACACCCCATGCCTTTTTTCACATTTTGTGGTGTTATAGCCCGAATTGAAAATTGATTAAATTGAGATTATTTGTCACGAGAAGAAGAAATACCCCATAATGTCAAAGTGGAGGCTGTTTTTAGAATTACCTACAAAATAACTTAAAACGAAAAGTTGAAATGTCTTGAATCAATAAGTCAATAAGTATTCAACCCCTTTGAGATGACACTCCAAATTGAGCTCAGGTGCATCCAATTTCCTTTGATCATCCTTGAGATGTTTCTACAACTTGAATTGACACCACATGTGGCCAATTCAATTGATTGGACGTGATTTAGAAAGAAACACCCCTTTCAAAATAAGGTCCTACAGTTGACAATGCATGTCAGAGCAGAAACTCCACTATGAAGTCCAAGGAATTGTCCATAGAACTCTGAAATAGAATTGTGAGGAGGCATAGATCTGGGGAAGGGTATAAAACAATTTTGAATGTGTTGAAAATTCCCAAGAGCACAGTGAGCTCCAGCATTAGGAAATGGAAAGAATATGGAACTACCTGGTCATCTGACCAAATTGAGCAACCAGGCAAGAACGACCTTGGTCAGGAAGGTGAACAAAAACCCAATGACCACTCTGACAGAACTACAGAGTTCCTTGGCTGAGTTGGGAGAACCTGCCAGAAGGACAATGGTCCCTACAGCACTTCACAAATCTAGTCTTTATGAGCGAGTGGCCAGATGGAAGCCACTCCTGAGAAAAAAGCACATGACAACACACCTGGAGTTTGCAAAAAGGCACATGAAAGACTGAGTGCATGAAGCAAAAGATTATGTGGTTTGATGAAACTAAAATTGAACTTTTGGCATGCATGCAAAGCATGACGTCTGGCAGAATCTTCGCACAGCTCAGCATGCACTTAACACCATCCTTACCCTGAAACATGGTGGTGGCTGCATCATGATATGGGTATGCTTTTCAGTGGCAGGGACTGGGAGACTTGTAAGGATGGAGGAAACAATGAATAGAGCCAAATACAGACAAATCCTTGAGAAGAATCTGCTTCATGGTGAAAAAGACATTGGACTGCAGCAAAGATTTACAGATTTACATTTCAACAGGACAATGACCCCAAGCATACAATCAAAGCAGCACTGGAATGGCTTCAGAACAAGAATGTGAAGGTCTTTGAGAGGGCCAGCCAAAGCCCAGACTTGAATCTCATTGAGAATCTGTAGAAAGACCTTAAGATTACTGTTCACCAAAATTCCCCATCCAACTTGACAGAGCTTGAGAAATCTGCAAGGAAGAATGAGAGAAACTCCACAAATCCAGACGTGCAAAGCTGATACAGACATACCCAAGAAGACTCGAAGCTGTAATCACTGCCAAAGGCACTTCTACAAAGTATTAACTCAGGGAGTTGAATACTTATGTAAATTCGATATTTATTTATTTCATTTTAAATTATTTTGTTTAAAAAATTGTTAAAAAAAACCAAAAAAAAAAACCGCTTTGACATTATGGGATATTATGTGTAGATAAGTAACAATAAATCTAAATTTAATCCATTTTAAATTCAGGCTATAACAAAACAAAATATGAAAAAAATCAAATGGTGTGAAGAATACATTCTGAAGGCACTGCAATCAAATATACAGTGCATTCAGAAAGTATTCAGACCCCATCACTTTTTTCACATTTTGTTATGTTGTAGCCTTATGCTGAAATCGTTTAAATTCATTTTTTCCCTCATCAATCTGCACTCAATACCCCATAATGACATAGAGAAAACAGGATTTTAGAAAGTTTTGCAAATTTATTAAAAAGATAAAACGGATATATCACATTTACATAAGTATTCATACCCTTTGCTATGACACTTGAAATTTAGCTCAGGTGCCTCCCATTTCTCTTGATCATCTTTGAGATGTTTCTACACCTTGATTGGAGTCCACCTGTGGTAAATTCAATTGATTGGACATGATTTGGAAAGGCACACACCAGTCTATATAAGGTCTCACAGCTGACAATGCATATCAGAGCAAAAACCAAGCCATGAGGTCGAAGGAACTGCCTGCAGAGCAGTGCCTCCACTCCACTTTCCATCTATGGGTGCCTCCACACTGCACCCCCTACTTACCCCCCCCCCCCCCCCCCCATGTTTCACTGTAGGCTAAAAACATTGCGTCCTGTAATGTTAATCTCTTCGATCCCAAAAAGTTAAAACTTTGATTCATCAGACCAGAATACCCAATTCCATTGTTCAGTTGCCCAAGCTTGGTGTTGTCTTACAAATTTCAATCTTTCCAGGGAGGTGTGCCAGGAGGAAACCTTTGCTGTCCAGAAAGAACATCAGGGCAAGACTAAAGTTTGCCAATGAACACGTTGGCAAAGACCAGCACTTCTGGAGCAATGTGCTCTGGACAGACGAGTCAAAGGTAGAGCTATTTGGCCACAGTACCAGAAGACATGTTTGGCGAAAACCAAAGACAGCATTTGACCACAAGAACCTGATACCAACTGTAAAGCATTGTAGTGGAAATATTGTGGTTTGGGGCAGCTTTGCTGCATCAGGGCCTGGGCAGCTCACCATCATAGAATCCACTATGAATTCTTCATTGTACCAGAGGGTGCTTGAGGATAATGTGAGGCCATCTGTCGGAAAGTTGAAGCTCAACCGAAGGTGGACCTTGCAACATGACAATGACCCTAAACATACCAGTAAATCCACGAAGGAATGGCTTAAAAGAAAGAAATGGAGGGTTCTGGAATGGCCAAGTCAAAGCCCGGATCTAAATCCCAACGAGATGTTGTAGGGGGATTTGAAACGAGCTGCGCATGCAAGAAACCCCTCAAACATCGTGCAGCTGAAAGAATTCTGCATGGAGGAGTGGGCAAAAATTCCTCCCAGTCGATGTCAGAGACTGGTAGACCCCTACTTGAGGTTGTTTCTGCCAAAGGGGGAAATACCACCTATTAGAGCCAAGGGTGTACTTACTTTTTCCACATGCTAAATTTGCATTTATGTTTATTTAAATTATACAATGGACTACAAAATGTAAATGTTTCATGATATTTGTTATATTATATCACCTTTATCTATCAATATTGGTGAAATGAAGATCAAATAGATGTATGTTGAAATATGTTGAAAAAGTCCAAACTTTACATGGGGTATACTTACTTTTTCACGTGACTGTGTGTGTATATATATATATATATATATATATATATATATATATATATATACGTATATATATATATATATATATATATATATATATATATATATATATATATACAGTCATCCCTCGCTATATCGCGGTTCACTTTTCGCGGATTCGGTACATCGCGGTTTTTTCTCGCTAGTATATGTAAAATTATATCGCGGATTTTTCGCTATATCGCGGGATTTTGCGGTATAAATGTATTTTTATATACTATTATTTTAAATATTTTTGTGGTAAAATAAGCATTTTCTAGCCTAAAAAATTAAAAAACGTAAAGAAATAAGAAAAATACAGTATTTAAAACATATTACAAGAAATAAAATACTGTACATAGTGTACAGTAGAAGGGTAGACAAAGAGTCGTGCGTATGGAAAACGCCAGTACATTCATCATCGTCATCACCTTCATCGTCATCAGTACTGCACAGCTAATTCATCATCATCTTCATCACGCAAGTTGTAGTATTGAAGAGCCGGGGCTCTTGCTTGATACGGACGAAATGACGGGCAAGACACAAACTCGTCCGAGAAGATATTTATTCTCAAAACCAACTCGGGAACACTGAAAAGCCCATTTATCGGGCTGCATTATAAAGCACAACCAGAAACCGAAAGCCACGCCTCTCAAGCGTGGCGTGCTTCGGTGAATCGGTGGTCACGTGATCAACAGGTGTAGCTGATTATACCCGCAAAGCGCGGCACGCTTTAGCGGTCACGTGACCAGCCACTCTCGCGCCGGGAATCCCCGCCGGTGACGTCACCGGCTGGAGCAAGGAGATTCTGATGCTGGTCTTGCTTGGGGAACCCATGGGTAGCTACAGTATCTTCAATGGTGAGTACCCATTAGAATTTTATATTTTGTTAAAATTACGTATGTTTAAGAGTGTAAAAAGTGTTTAAGAGTATAGGAAGTGTTTATAAGAGTATGGGAAAGGTTAATAAGAGTGTGGGGAGTTCATAATGCTTTAAAATATATATATAAAAAAAAAAAAAATATGGTCGCTACTTCGCGGATTTTCGTTTATCGCGGGGGGTTCTGGAACGTAACCCCCGCGATAAACGAGGGTTCACTGTATATATATATATATATATATATATATTGTTGTGGATATGAGAATGTTTTTTTTTTGTTGTTGTTGTGTAAATAGTTGTAAAAATATCACCCTCCTTCCTGCATTTGTTGTTGTGTAAAGGTCAAAGGGCGTTCCCGTAGTTAATTCCATAAAGCATACACGAAGGACACCATATATCCCTGTTCAGTAGTTATATCCTTCTTATGTGTATTAGGCTAAGCATTTGTCTTCCATTAATTTGACACTCCATTGCACTGCATTAAATAAAGTAGATCCCTCCGACATGGCATCTTCCAAGTGCCAGGTTTAGCCACTTTGCTGCATTTCATCTGCCGTCCACTTTGCTGCATTTCATCTGCCGTCCACTTTGCTGCATTTCATCTGCCGTCCACTTTGCTGCAATTGCCAACTGCATTTTTGGCGGTTTTCTTCATTGCCATTGCTGCCCTTTGGCTGGGGCTAGCGCGAATCGCCCCCAAAACCACCATTGGCCACGAGGCAAGGTCGGGGAAGAAGGGCGTGTTTCCACCTCGTCATAGAGGGGAGGAGTGAACCAGCCCTTGCCGACCAACCCAGAACGAGGGGTTGGCTTTGGAGGGCGGAGAGAGAACGTTTGGGGGAGGTTCGCAAAAGGGTCAAGGGTGGGGCTTATATAACCCGAGGCAGAGGCCCCCAGAGAGAGTCGAGGAGGGAGGAGATCAGAACACCGAAAAGCCTGGAAGTTGTTGTTGGACTAAGCAAGAGAGGAAGTTGTTGGACTGGGTTGGACTAAGAAAGAGAGAGGAGAGAACCCGTCATGCCAGACCTCCCACCAGCGCGTCCGCTCCACCAAGCAGCTCCGACCCGTGATCCCGCGCACACGACAGGATCGGTGGCATCGGCGGCCGTTGAGGTCCAGCCCGACGTCCCGTGCGGGATCAAGCTCGAGCCAGCTCCGTGCCTTCCTCCCCCTCCAGCCACCCACCTCCTTCCAGCCAATCCACTCTGCAATTCCCCGTGTGAGTCCGTCTTTGTTTGTTCTGTCCAGGGAATAAGTTAAGCCTGTTAGATAAGCTAGTATTTTCACTGTCTCTGATTTCTTCTCTAAATTGTTTTATTATCCTTCCTTCTCCTTGGTTTCTTTGATTGTGTAAATAGTAGGAATAAATTTAGTAGCATTTCAAACCTTTTTGTCTCCTTCTTCATCTTCTTCTTCACATCCGTGTCACCTTTGTCTTTTCCCTATTGAATATCTGTGGCGCGATTTTGGCCAACGTTCAGGAATCGGGTTAGTCGGGGTAACTGTTCGGGCGGGGCGGCCATCCGCTCGGCAAACAACGTCCTCGCCGTGTCCGTAACAATTGGTGCCAGGAGCGAGAACGGACCTGAAGCGCTTAGTGCGCTCAAATTACGAGTGGGCCGAAATTTGGTTTATAAAAACCTAAATTTGAAAATCGTGCCATGGACAATCAAGGCGATCGGATGCAGGTGGGGGCAATAGAAGAGGGGTTAGGGGTAACCCAGGACCGGAGGGAAGAAATGGTGGAGAACAATGAGGAGGTGGTTGAGGAGGTTTCAGGCACGCAAAATGGCGCCCTCGCGCACGTGAATGCAGCGGCACCAAATTTAGCGGCGCCCGTGACCGTAGCAGCACCAGTGGATTCGAACCTTTTTTGCTACAAATGGGGGCCCTTATGGACAAAATGGGTGAGCGAATAAGGGACGAAGCGAGGGCTGATAGTGAGCGATTGAGGGGCCAAATGGACAATAAATTTGAGGGGTTAAACAACGGGATAAAAGAGGTGAAGAATGGGTTAACGGGGGTGGAAAATAGAATGGCTGCCCAGGAGAATCAGATAGAGCAGGTGAAAAATGGGTTAAGGGGGTTAGAAAACACAATGGACGACAAATTGCGGGAAGTAGGGGAGCAATCCGCCCGGGAAATCAAACGGATGGGGAACCAGATAGAGGAGGTGAAAATCGGGTTGGAAGGTAAATTGGATGCTCAGAGGGATGAATTGGGACAGATGAGGGCGGCATCCACAAAAGAGATGGAGGAGATGAAGGAGGAAATACGACGAGGTGTAAGCGAGGAGGTCTCGGGGGTACGCGAGGAGGTAAAGCGAGGTGAGAAGTGTATGGAGAAAGAGGTGAGAAATGGAACGGCAAAGTTACAAGGGGGCATAGAGGACCTGAAGCAGGAGGTGGAACAGCTGACGGTGGGACAAAAAGAACTAGTGGATCAAGTACAAAAGAACACTGCGGTACTAGGAGGGTTAAAAGCGACACAAAAAGACATCAAGAACGAATTAATAGCGACACAGAAGGAATGTCAGATGGTACATGAGGGGTTGACGAAGAGGTTGGAAGAGGTGACAGAAGTAATGGAGACGAAGGACCGAGAGGTGAGGACGCACATATAAACGGTTAAGGTGGCGTTAGAGGAAGAAATAGAGGGGGCGCACCGGGAAATGAAGGAGGTAAAGGAAAAATTAGAGGAGGTGGAAGAGGGGGTGAGTGAAATTAAGAAGGGACGGAGGGAAACTAAAAAGGAGATAAGGGAGGAAGTGATGGAGTATGTGCAAGGTCTGTGCTCAAATCGTGATGATGTGCTCGCTAACCAAATAAAGAGTTTGCAGGTGGCGAAGGAGGTGCGGAGATGAGGTGCCAAGGTGAGTGGCGATATATTCGGAAATGTATATGATGTGAGGGGAGCTTCAGTCGGCTTGGGGATTGATGTGGACCCGGGTGTTCGTGAGAGGCCGCTGGTGAAGTGTGCGACAGGTACGGTGTGCGAAAGAGGAGGTGTGCGAGAATGTCCGACTCTGGGGTGTGTGAGGAAAAAGTGCGCGCCAAGGAGTGAGTGTGCTGTCGAGAGCGAGTTGGTCGTAGCGCGTGTGCGAGGGGGCACATGGAAGCGCGGAGTGGGGAGTGTTACAGAGGATGTAACGAGAGAGTGTACACCTGTGGTGAGTTACGGAGGGAGTAACGAGAGAGTGTGCGCGAGAGGATGCGCGAGAAAGGTGTGTAACGGACGGGTGCATGAGGAAAGAGTGCGCTGTCAAGAGTAAGGGAGAATGCACACCTGTGATGCGTTACAGAGGGTGTAACGGGAGAGTGTGCGCAAGAGGATGCGCGAGAAAGGTGTGTAATGGACAGGTGCATAAGGACAGAGTGCGCGGTCAAGAGTAAGGGTGAATGCGCGACCGAGTGTGGTGGTAAGAGTTGTGAGAGTGAAACGGAGCGTGAGTTGGTTGTGGCAGGTGAGAGAGGATGTACACCTGGAATGGAAGGATGCGCACCTGGATTGGTAGAGCGCGTATGGGAATGCACACTGGAATTGGTAGTGAGGCACGTGGTTGGGTGTGCAAGTGAGAGCACACCTGTGGTTGTCACAGAGGAGGTGACCGAGGAGGGGGCGCGAAGAGGTGTGTTGGTGAGGTGTGCGAACGACGAGTGTGTGCAAAGGTGTGCGGTGGTCAGGTGTGTGACCAAGTCTGTAAGCGGATTTGAGTGTACCTGGGTGTGTCAGGGAAGGTGCAATGACAAAGAGCATGGAGACAGCTGGATGTATGAGCAAGGGACGGGCTGCGGGGTGTAAGCATGCAAGTGGAGCATCGACGCTAACCGGGTTAGCGGTTAGAGCGACGTATAGCCGAATTGGGCCTTCGGTGCGCGCCGGGCAGCTTTGCGTGCCGCGGGGATCCGCGGCGGTTTCGAAAGAACCGCCGTGCGGGATCCACGCCGGGCCGCGCTTTGAACGGCCGCGTCCGTGCTCCACTAGGCGGAGCGGGCAGCCCGATAGGAAGGGTCGTCATGGCGACCCCTTTTTGTTGAGGCATTCCGGCAGGTCGAGATCGGGCCATTGGACGGCTCTGTGCCGAGATGGTGCGTGGGATCTCGGCAAGGGTAAGCGTCCTTCCCTGCACCGAATGCCGGACGTATCCAACCGCCGGCACCAAGCAATCCGCATTCATTGCTCGGCTTTGCGAAGCCGGGCTGTAGAAGTGAATTGGCGCACCGAGAGGCTCAAGTGAGTAGACTGTAATGACTAGGATAGTGTTTTGGCCCCGAAATTAGAAAAAACAAAATTTGATGATTGGCAGAGGATTGGTAGTGATTGGCAAATTTTTGATTGGCTGGAATTTGGTGTGCAAAATTGGTAGTGAGAGATACCCGATGTGGTGGGATGGCAACTCTGCCATCTCTCACAGACGGGGGCAAAGGAGCAATAGATTTATGGGGTTTATGGCAGTGAAAACTAGCCCGGGAGGGTTAGGATATAGTGTGTAGGGACCTAGAAGATGACCTTAGGTAACGTTAAGGTTAGGTAGTGACAATAATACCTGTAGTGGGGACGCAGGTAGATTAGTGTGGATGATAATGACGTGGTATGTGCTTAGTTTAAAGGGAAGACGGGGAGCACTAAGTTAGCAGGGCACCAGGTAGTCAGATGATGCCGTGTGAGTGTTGGAGGTGTATTAAAGTGTATTGAGCAGGGTATGAGTAACTGATTGTGATAGTGAGTAGTATTGTGATTGCAAAGGTGTGCAACTGGACAGGTGGATGGAGCAGTGTATGAGAGTGATAGTGATGAGTTGTGCTGACCAAATGGTCCAGGAAGGAAGGAGGGTGCAGGTGGCACCAGGTGTGATTGCACAGGTGTGCAACAGGTGAATGGAGAACAGGTGTTTGGAATAAATGGTAGTGTGGAGTATATGGAGTATTGGAATGGATGGTCGTGGAGTGAGTATGGTGGAAACTGTGGAGTGGAGTGGATGGTGCGAAGGTGTGAATGGGGGAAGGATGGACCCCCATCACGAATACCCGGGGAGGGTAGTGTCAGAGTTAGGTAGAGGGTACAGGTAAATTGTGGTTGGATATTGGCATCTGTGGTGCGTGGTGGAAAAATGGTATTTGGATGGGTGCATTAGTGACGTGGAAATGGCTGGGCGTGTAGCCTGTTAGTGTGTGTAGTTGGTTTGGGCACTCCACCACTGTGAGGATGTCGGCCAGGTGAGGCCGCAGGTGGGGTCTGGGAGCCGGTAGAGTTGTTGTGGATGGGGCCCGAGGATCCGGAGGACGGACCCGGGTAGCCCAGTGCCAGAGGGCACCATGGGGTGACAGAGCCAGGAGGGGCCTTCCCCAATTAGATAGGTTAGGGTGAGGAGCTAGGTAAGCTCGAGTGGCAACTGCAGTGGTGGAGGTGTGCAGGTGGGTAGGCCTGCTGGGAGAGCTACACGCCCCAGTCCTGAAATTGTGCAAGGGCACAGGGAGTTGAATCGGGGGAGTGAGACCACAAATTGAGAAGCACCACAGTTTGGTCAATTAAAAAAAAAAAAAAAAAAAAAGGGAATTGGTTTTTAGAACCCATAGTGTAAGTTGGCCAATGGATTGGTAGGGAAAGACCCCGGGTAGTGTAAAGTGTGTTAAAGTCAATTAGAGGATAGTTAGGATGAAAATCTCCTTGCACCATCTACATCCACTCACCTGAGGTGACGTAACTCCACACCATGCCATGTTTTATTATTTTTATTGTGCAGATGTTTGGAATGTGAGACGCATCATGACGTGGGTGTGACATTGTGCTTGATGTTCCATCTCTTCCTCCTTATGAGGATTGATGATGAATTGGGTGATGGCAAATTTTGAAGTAGAGGGATTGTGGTGACGAATTTGGTGTCGAAGAGATATGGGGAGACGTGACAGTAGTGACGAATTTGTAAAGGTGTAGATTAGGGTGGAGTAAAAATATCATTTTAAATTTTTTTATAAGCTAGTAAATGGGAAATGTGCCAAATGACCATAGAAACAATCCTGCAAAATTATAATTATTTCTGACCACTCCTTCATCACCCTCAATTTGATTGAAATTTTGGCATATTATCGCATTTCGACATGTATCGCATTTCGTGATACATGCTTTGATCCGCCATTGACCACGAGGTGACTTGGAGAAGAAGGGGGGCAGGGCGCCAGAGCAGGGTGTAGCCCACCCCCGCGTCATCAAAGGCGTGGCCACAAAGCCCTCAGCCAGCCAACCAGGGCTGAGGAGCGTCACTGACGGGGGTGGTTTGGTAAGCTGCGTAGTGATACGCACCCCGCTTATATTAGCACTGGCTGGGACTATTTATGCCAGATGAGATGATTTGCTGCACTTGGGCGATTGCTGCACTCCTGCCACCCCCCTTCAATTCGTGTGAGTGAGTTCGTGTTGTTTGTGCTGTCTGTCTGTCTGTCTGTCTGTCTGGGGAACCCTAAGTTAAGCCTGTAATAAGTTGTTTTTGTTTGTTTTCAGAACGATGGCGGTCACAAGAGATCAAGTTACATGCGTGATATTTGGAGCTCCACGAAACATCCAAGCTAACGTTCTCCCAACGTACGCTGATGTCATGAAAGGATACCTTCAATCTCGGCAACAGCTTAGGATGGAGAATGGCAAATACCCTTCATTTGGTGACATATCTCACAAACTGTGCTATGAAATTCAAGAGGTATGGGAAACGGCCTCTCTTCCAACGGTATCGCACGCGCAAGAGATTGAAAAACTCAGATCTTTCCATGACAAGTACAATTCAATCCTAAAAGTCTACAAGGGAAGAAAGGATCAAGCCACCTACAAACAACGACTCACAGACTTTCTCGACAAATCTAACAATCTGTTTGATCTTAGCAAATGTAAATGTTCTGACATGGTGTCTAACTGTAACTGCTTGAAAGAACATAAAGTGCCGCAAAAAGAGCGAGAGTTCCTTCAAGACCAGAGAGGACTGAGGAACATGGTAATTGACGGAATAGATCAAGAAGAGACATTAAGATTGAAGAGGAAAGCGGAAAGAGAAGAGACCAATCTCAAACGAATGAAAACTCACTACGAAGATGCCAAAAGTCAGATTGCTTCTACGTATGACGAAAGCGAAGAAGACTACGCGGATAGCGCGACTGAAGATGAGTATATTTCTGAATCAGTTAATCTCCAGAGCACACCAAAACCGGTTTGACAACAGCAACAAATGACGATATCACTACCTTCGCTCGCTAAAGCCTGCGACCGAACTGGCATCTCTGACAGATCAGCTGCTATATTAGCTACATCAGTTCTACACCTAGCCGTGTCCGTAACAATATATATATATATATATATATATATATATATATATATATATATATATATATATATATATATATATATATATCTATATATATATATATATATATATATATATATATATATATATATATATATATATATATATATATGTATATATATATATATATATATACAGTGAAACCTTGACTTACGAGTGCACCAACTTACGATTTTTCCGAGATACGAGCCCTCGCTCAGTCGATTTTTTGCTTTGTGATGCGAGCCGAGATCTGAGTTACGAGCGAGCAAGCTTAAGCCACCCGCCACTAGGTGGCCCAGCGAGCGTTCAGTTCACGTGGTTATCTTGCCGTGCAAGCATCTCTGCCGTATCGCTGTTGCTTTGTTTTCGCATTTTGTTTATTTTGGAAAATTTCTTAGTTTTAACCATGGGTCCTAAGAAATTGAGTGCCAAGGGCAGTGCTGAGAAGAAGAAAAGGCTGATGTGCTTGGATATAAAACACGTAATCGTCGAAAAACATGAGCGAGGTGTGCGTGTTGTCGACTTGGCGAGGCAGTACGATCGTAGTACTTCTACGATATGTACGATTTTGAAGCAGGAGTCGATAAAGGCTATAACGCCAGCCAAGGGCGTTAAGATTATTTGAAAGCTCCGGACCTCTGTCCATGAAGAGATGGAGAAGTTGTTGTTTGTGTGGTTGACAGTGTCAGTAAATACAGTGAGGAGTGCGAGTAAATACACTTAATAAAACCAGTTTATTTCTTTACATTCTCTTTTATTATGTACAGTATATACGAGGTCGTGCTTGTTTATACATTATTTATTATTTATAAAGTACATTTTTCTTATTTAAAAACACGTAACAAAAAAAATTGGTGTGGTTTTTGGGGGGCTGGAACGGATTAATAGCATTTCAATTCATTTTAATGGGGAAATTTAATTTGAGAAACGAGCAAATTGAGTTACGAGCTCGGTCACAGAACGAATTAAACTCGTAAGTCAAGGTTTCACTGTATATATATATATATATATATATATATACAGTGGTACCTCGGCTTACGAGTTTAATCCGTTCCGTGACGGAGCTCGTAAGCCAAATCGCTCGTAAGTCAAAGCAAATTTTCCCATTCAAATGCATTGAAATGCTATTAATCCGTTCCAGCCTCAAAAAAAAAACACCAATTTTTTTTGTTAGGTGCTTTTAAATAACAAAAATGTACTTTATAAATAACAAATAATGTATAAACAAGCACGACCTCGTATATACTGTACATAATACAAGAGAATGTAAAGAAATAAACTGGTTTTATTAAGCAGAGGAGAAGAGCATGCCAGGTGAGGTGTGCGTGTTGTCGACTTGGCGAGGCAGTACGATCGTACTCCTTCTACGATATGTACGATTTTGAAGCAGAAGGAGTCCATAAAGGCTATAACGCCAGCCAAGGGCGTTACGATTATTTCAAAGCTCCGGACCTCTATCCATGAAGATATGGAGAAGTTGTTGTTTGTGTGGTTGAAGGAGAAGCAGCTCGCAGGAGATACCGTGACCGAGAGCATCATGTGTTTGAAAAGATTGAAACTCGGATATCGAGCACGGACCACGAGGTGTTTTTTCTTTTTTCTTAATCTCGGTTTCAGTGAACTTTTGCTCTGTGCTCACGTGTACTGTACCTGTACCTGTAATGGTACGTCAGAGGATGGCACCTGTTGTCATCATATTAAGTGCAAGATGTTCTGCATCGTAAGTTGGTACACCGTGGTCTTTCGGCGGTGTTTAAGCCGGCCGTCTTGGCTTCTGTCACCATTGGCATTGAGTCTTTCGATGTAGGTAGGTCGTTGTGTGCCGGTGCCTTGGCCGAATTCCTTCATTGCTGCATTGTTAGCTCACCTGGTTTTTTATACCACATCTTTGGTTATCGGACCAGCGAATGACGTCATCTCCAAAGTATGGCTTATTCTCACTTGTCTTGGACGATCTTCTACTTCTAGCCTTCCACCGTGCATTTGGTGTCCACTGTACTTACTGTACAGTGCCTGGTAAAATTGATGTAATGGGTTTTTGACCGTCAACGCCATGAACCGTCATGAACCGTCATGAACCGTCATGAACCGTCATGAACCGTCAACGCCATGAACCGCTAACACTCAAAAGCCCATTTATCGCGCCTTATAAAGCAAAACGCAAACCGAAAGCCATGCCTCTCAAGCGAGGCGTGCTTCCGTGGTCACGTGATCCACAGGTGTAGCTCATTATACCCGCACGCGCGACACGCTTTGGCGGTCACGTGACCAGCCACTCTGGAGGCGGGGATCCCCGCCGATGACGTCACCGGCTGGAGCAAGGAGATTCCTCGCTCATGTATTTCGACGATTGCGTGTTTTATATCCAAGCAGAGATGCTTTCACGGCAAGATAACCACGTGACCGGAACCGGAAGCCACAACCGGAAAATTCAAAAAAATAAATTTTTTGAGCTCGTACATCGGATCTCGGCTCGTATCCCAAAGCAACAAACCGCCCGAGCGACGGCTCGTATCCCGAAAAACTCGTACGTTGGGGCACTCGTAAGCCGAGGTACCACTGTATATATATATATATATATATATACATATATATATATATATATATATATATATATATATATATATATCAACTGAGTTGAGCCAAGCTGGGCCAGACCAAACGGTAAGTAGGGGGTGCAGTGGAGGCACCCATAGAAACAGAGGACTCCAACCCTCACCCCGACCCCCACCCTTATCTCCTAGAAGAAGCGGCACCCATGGAACTAATGCAGCGAGGCAACAGGTTGGTGTCACCAGCACCTTTCAATATGGAGCTATTTATTGGCTAGATCAAGGGAAAAATGGAGTTGGTAAAGAAGGAGATGGAAAGTGATATGAAGAATGGGCTATTATCCTCTTTAGAAACGAGTCGAGATTCCATCTTGACAGTAGTGATGGCCGTTGTCACTTTTATCGACGGGAAGGGGAAGGTTACGCTGACATGTCTGTTGTGGAATGTTCATCGTTCAGCGGTAGAAGCGTGATGGTATGGGGAGGCATCGACACACATTAAAGAACCCAAATTGAGGTCATTAATGGCAATTTTACAGGTATTCAGTACCATGATGAAGTTCTCCATCCTCAAGTCCTCCTGTTCCTGCAGGTTTATGGGCGTCCCATTACACTTCAACAGGATAACAGGCACACTCACGTCGCATGAGCGGTCACTGACTTCATCACACAATAGAACATTCACACGCTTCAATGGCTAAATGTTTCACCTGGTCTTTCTCCCATTGAACGTGTGGAATGAAATGGAACGATGATTCTGCCATTTTCAAAACCAGGCGGTGACATTGACCTAACTGCGGCAGGACTTGGTACAGACCTAGAATGGCATCCCTCAAACCTTCTTCAACCATCTTGTGTCCTCAACTTCTCTTCGAGCCTCTGAAGACATGTCTTGCACACATGTGTTGACATTCTCATGTCAATTTCATGTTTATCAAAAACTAAATATTGATATGACCAAACAACGTGATTGGTTCGTATTAATTTCTCATTTCACGTTAGTGTAAATTATGCACAGGAACTTTTCTCTGTTAGTATATATTACATTGATCTAAGGCTCAGCTTTGATTGTACATAAATCACAAGGACAAAGATATTCGGCGCCAAAAGTGTACATTAAAGTGAATTACACGGACATTAGTAAACGATCGACAAATACATATAGTATATGGGATTTGAATATGGGTCCAAGCATCAAGAGGCATCGGTTCAGATATTAGGTGTAGGGGATTTGAATATGTGTCCGAGCATCATGGGCCATCAATTCAGGAGGAAATTCCAAACAACCAACCTCTGTTAGGGGCGACTTATAAGCAAAAATATGTTACATCTGTATAATAATAATAATAACAATAATAATAATAATAACAAAGCTTAACAAAGCTTAATTACATGAATTTTAATCACATATACCTTTATATCAATTTTATTTTATAACATAAATTTTATGTAGTCATAATACGTTTGCAAAATAATCAGTGTTAATCCAAACATGAGAATGTGTTTATCCAAAAGACTTGTTCTGCATGTGCTTTAAAAAATCTTCATGACATCATCTCGCATCAAACTGGGATTTCCAACAATAAGTATTCAATTACAACAAGTAAAATTTTCAAATTGTTTGACAAACTCGACCCATCAGTGGAATGATGATCCAGGAAACAAATCTGCTGCAATGTGCATTTTTACCATCGACGGCCTGCAGCGTGCATTTCCAGTGTGCCACACAGTGCATCTGTGCAGCATATGGTCTTTGACTCCATAGCTCTGCCAACTTTTCCACTGGGCAGTCAAAGCACATGGCTGGCATAATCAGTTAGCCCATACTAGGCCAAAGAGCCTTCCTTTGAGTCTATAAGGCTGTGTGGTTGATAATCTACAAAGCTTGCCTTGTAAGGAAACAATCAAACATGGCCTTCTTGCTAAAGGGTGATGCAACCCTCCACATGAGGTCCACCTTACAAGCTTAATCATGATTTTTTTTTTTTTTTGGCTCTTGACAGGCCAACTCTGTGCCAAGTTTCAATGCATCTGCAAAAAAAAAAGATCTCTACAAGTTTCAAACTCTTGTATGCGATGGCACTGTGCTCTGCATGGGAACATATGGTCAGATGTAACACATGTTAAAATAAATAATAATAATAATAAAATGTCAAAAGGATATCAAGAAAACTATAGATGTTTGAGTATTTTGCATCTCGGTTGCATGCCAAAAATTATATACAACAAAGGTTGAGTTTTTTTATTCTTGCTTACTGATAATGTCTCTAAACAGTTATAAACAGAACCTACTTCCGAAAGCTGAAAAATAAGGGCTTTGGCTGTGTTTCCTGCTGTAGTTTGTAAACTTTACAAGGCCGGAAAAGGCTGATAAAGCTTTGCTAAGAGGCGAAAGCAGCTCAAAGTAAATATTTAGAATAACTGCGCATTTCTTTGTGGTTCTGGAAGATTCTCAGGCTTGGCAGAGATTATTTTTACATTAGTTAGAAAACGTATGAGAAATTAGTTGACATATTAAATAAGTAGCTGACTTAGTACAACATAGATATCTAAAAACAAATATTCACCAGTTGGATTAAGATAAAACAAAAGGAATAAAGTATCCAGATGTTGAATCGACGTAGACATTTTGAAAATAACGATCCGAGCCTCTTACGCGTCGTCTAAAATTTTACCTGAGATGAATACCTCGAAGAATAAAAATGTTGATCGGTAATAAATTTCCACCTCAGCTGCTCATCAAATGCAAAGGTATAATGAAGTCACAGAATGTGATGGACATTACCAGGTAAATATTTAATATCAGCAAAAAAACAAGTCATTAACTGAGAGCAAGATCTCGTTAACATATCTATTGTAGCAAGGCTTAAGGGAAAATAGGAGAGCTCTGGCCTATGGATGTTTTGGGAACAGTTAACCTTTTAAATGTTTCTCATTTGCCGACATCTGGCCAAGTGAAACAATTTACTGGGATTTTAGTCATTAAAATCATGAAAAGTTTCCAAAATACCCATGCTGATCATTGTTTCAGCAGCTGTAGTTCAGAAATATTAATTACTATCAGTATAGTTTGAGTCTTACATTTTCTTTATAGAAGGTCCTAGTAGCGTTGACCACAATACAGCTGGAATGAAACGCCATTTGATATGCTCTTCTTCACTTCAATTGTTTTAAATGCAAACCCCAACATTCACGGGGGATATGTTCCTGGAAAATGCCGCGAATATCAAATCCAAGAATGTGGGGGCATTGTTTCAATGGGAAAAAGGGGGATAGGTTCCCATAGGTTTGTGATTCATAAGGGAAATAAAAAATCTCGTGAAAAACCATGAATACGCGAAGCACGGGGCAGCGAATGTAGAAATGTAGAAGTTAGAAAAACCATGAATAAAAAACCCCCGTAACTATGCCCGCAAAAAGAATGTCGAATTGCGTGGTTGCGCAAGTACAGCGGCTTTATGCGTCACACGTGGAAGATGCTATTAGAAGTGTTGTGTGCGGTTGGTGGGAGATTTTTTATTTGCGCCCGCAAATAAACGCAAATATGTAGGACGCAAGACCACAAATGTAGAAGCAGGTCGCATTTTATCAACCATGAATACGCAGGGTTCGTGAATGTTGGGACCAAGAAAGTCAGGATCCAACTGCATATATTTCCTTGTTTGGTTGTTTTTTCCAGGAACTTTGTAAACAAAAACTCCCTTCCAACTAACTACTTATTCCTCCACCTCCTCCAATCGTATACTTTCCTCTACCCCCCCCCCCCCCCCCAACTCATATTACTCTTCACTGTGCCTCATCCCATCACTCTCATCTTACCCTCCACCTCTTCTCCCCTCTCTTGTACCTGATGCTCCCCCTCCCTCTTTCTTAATGGTATGGACCTCAAACATCCGGGGTACCACTCCCACACTCTCTTCAATCCCACTCCTCCCTTTATGTCTTCAAAACAGCTGTTCAAATCACCATCTCGTGTCTTCCCCCATCCAAAACCTTGATCTTTTCTACCCCCATTAATCCACCCCAAACCCACCTCCTTCAAATTCCCAGTTTTCTTTCCTGAAAGTCCCAGTAGTGTCCATCTTGTTTATCCTGTGTACCCTGCCACAGCCCTCTCTCGTCCACAGATCTCCTGATGTCCCTGTTCCCTACTGCTGTTGTGCTTCCATCTCTCTTCCCCTCTCGTCTCCCACTCCCTATGTTATATGTTCTGTGTGTTAACTCTCATACAAGCCTAGACTATACAACTATACAAAGCCAGATCTACAGACACCCCTTAATAAGAGTACACTACATTCAAAACCAGACCAGACATCCCTTGATGAGAGTACAGTACACTCAAAGCCAGATCAACAGACCCCCCTTGATAAGAGTCCAATACACTCAAAGCCAGATCAACAGACCCCCCTTGATGAGAGTAGAATACACTCAAAGCCAGATCAACAGACCCCCCTTGATGAGAGTAGAATACATACAATATGTGCAAGAACTTAACTAACAATTAAGCTACCCTTTTGGTCTGACCCATATGGGTCTCCAATAAGTTATATGGGTCTCCAATATGTCCTTGAGAAGCCACAATCGACTGACATTTAGAATCAGTAAAAAGCTTGGAACTTCCTGATCATAATCCATGCATTTGTTAATAACAATACATAAAGGGTCCATATTTGTAGCATATTGTCCTGAGACGTTTTTTTGCTGCTTTCAGAGAAATTGAGAATGTTACATCTCTTTATCAACCTTTCACCTTCATTTATTTATTAATTTAACCTAATCATGTTCATGAAACTCACATCTGTATTTAGCAAACTTAATATTCACATCGTATTAATCTATTACCAAGGACCACGTGACTGTAGTGGTGACCTCAACAGCCCACTCTTGTAAAAATAGAAAAAGGATATGTTTTCAAAGTAACAGCTTCTTTTGTCCTCTCCATCTGTTTTGTCCTCTGCTCTACAATGGAACTGGCCGACAAAGGCGGTTTTAGTCATACAAATAAATCACCACCAGAAAATAAAGAAGTAAAGAAGTAGAAAGTCGAGAAGGAAACATGCTACCAACCGAGTATGTGGGCACATAAATCAAAGCAGGTTTGTGCCTCATGCTGTTTTGACACCGGCCCATTGGGCCCAAAATGTCTTTTCCTGTCTGAGTTTTCCTGTGTTTCCTTCTATTGTTTGGCTGAGCATTAAGCTTTGGCTAAACTCGCCTTCAGTGTAACAACACAAAAACTACGTGATCCTATTTTTCTGCTACAGTTATGCATCTTGTATGAGAGCATGCGATTCACATCCTTGAGGAATAGCACCAGTTACAGAAGTTCAATTGCATGTCTGACTATGCAACATGGAAATTCTCACGTTCTTCAAACAATAACGTCAGTGTAACATTCAGGGTTGTATCTTGCTTGATGTTTTTCTCTTTCATGTAGTTGCAGTGCTTTGGGATTTTTTATGGATAGTGTTGGTGTGAATGTGCATTTCCTGGTTGATTTATTCATGTCCAACTACCGGTCCTTGTGAATCTATTTAAATTGCGGACAATAACACTCCATTCCTCCCTACCCTCCACCCCTTGCAATCTGGAAACAAAACGTTGAAAGCTCACATCCAGGACATGAATTATTTGGAGTGATGACCAAGGCAGGTGTGCAAGTAGGTTGGGGTCAGACAATGGGAAGAATTTTTAGGCCTTTCTTTTATGACTATTTTTATGCCTCCGCCCTCGAAGGTGGCCGGAGGCATTATGCTTTCGGTTTGGAGGCATTATGTTTTCGGGTTGTCTGTCCGTCTGTCCGTCTGTCCATCCGTACGGGCTAAACTTCGTTTTTCTCAGAAACCACATGTCCGATTGAGATGAAACTTTCAGATTGAGACAAAATGTTTTTATGATAATTGTGATGCCATAGGTCACATGGTATGGCAGCCATTTTGGATTAAAAGCAAATAATGAAAAAATATTTCTCGGAAAACACTAAATTATAAAATTTGAAACTTGGCAAATTGTCAAGTCCTCCCAATGGGGAACAAAAGCATGATAATGATGACATCATCAGTGAAGTGTTATACCAGCCATAATCCTAAAAACCTGAAATTGCATGCACATGATCTATGACCCATTTCTATTGAAATATTAAATTTATGACATCATAGGTCACATGGTTTGGCAGCAGTATTGGATTGAAGGAAAATATTAAATATTTATATCTCTGAAACCGCTCACCCTATCGATGCGAAATTTTACAAATGTCATGTATAACCATTGTTGCAAATAGTTTGAAAATAATGACATCATAGGTCATGTGGTTTGGTCAGACATCTTGGATAAAAAAACGAACCTTATCCGATCAACACGAAACTTCACAGACATGATCTCCTACCCATACATATGAGAGTGTAAATTGTTGATGTCATATATCACCCGGTCTTGCAGCCATATTAGCTTGAAAGCCGATATTTAAAAAAAAAATCCGTTCTCCGAAAACGCTTTACTGAGCAACGTGAAACCTGTCTTGTGGTAAAAACGTGATATTTCAAAACAGCTGAATGAATTTAAACCAAACTTGTTTATTTTTAGGACAGTGAAAGAGGGCATCTACCCATTGTCACGGGTAGGGACTGCGTGGAGGCGTATTGGCGACAGTCGCATTGTTCTAGTTTATCATGTTTACCTGTTTAATAAATGAATTGTTTCTATATTTTAATAAATATAAGTAATAAATCCTGTATAATAAACAAATATTACCTCCTTAGCATCACATCAGTGTTCAATTATCTTCATCCATATTTTGTGGCAGTATTCTAACATATCGGAATGTAGTTTCCTGCTTGTTTTGAGCAGTACATGTCTTTATTACAGATGGTAATGTTTGCTTTCTCAGTTGGTTCAATGACACCAAAGGCTTTTGTTCTCATCAAAGCAAACTTTAAAGTATTCCTTGCCTCACACCTTGCTGAGCTTGATGCCAAGGCCTTCCAGATCATTGGAATCTCCCATGATGAAGCAGAGTCCATGGTCCTATCATTTTCAAATTACAGACAGGTTGGTGGTCTCTCTGTCTTCTACCACCTCCTTTATGGTCTTACGCCCTCTGCTCTTTCTTGTGCTTTGTCTCCACCTCCACAGGTTTCTGCAGGGGGCACACGGTCTGCCAGCAAACCATTCTGCTGCAACTTCAAAAATCCATGATCACTGCTCGCCTCCACTCATTTGTGCCTCTTTTTCCCCACATTCTCTTCGATCTCATTCTGCCCTCCAGGTCTTCAAGACAGCTGTTTACCACCATCTCAGATTCAGAACCATGATCTTTTCTCCCTCCTTTAACACTCCCCAAGCCCACCTTTTTCCAACTTTCCTCCAGTTTTTGCTTCCTAAGAGTTTACTTCTGTATCAATCTTGTTCACCCCATGTGTCTTCCCCTTGCCCTCATTCAGTATTTGTGTAAGTCTCCCTCTATTTTGTTCCTTTCCCATCTGTTATTATGTTTCCCCCTCTCTTCCTACTGGTCCTTTTGTTCTGTTATGTTCCGATCCGTTCTATGTTCTTGCTCCTCCATGAGCCTCGACTTTGCAAACAACCTCTCCTTTAGTGTTGCTCCCTCTGCTCATTGAACCCTCCGATCCCTCCTTATTCACTCCAGGTCACGCACCTCGCCATCAGTGTGTTGCCTTCTACTCTCTCTCACCTTACTCCTCCATGAGCCTACATCTTGTACACAAAAAAATTGCTCAAAAAAACATTCCCACGAGATAATGGAAGGAAAGTTATTAATAAACTGACGATTATAGTGTTTGTCTGTCTTGTTTTGCTTGTATTTTGTTTTGACCAAAAATGTACTGCATCATCAAACAACAAGCAGTAATGGAGTAATTGAGGGGGGGGGGGGGGGGGGGGAGACAAAGTTAATGAAACAAACAATTGTACACATTCAAAATAAAAATAGGGAACCAATTACATTAGTACAATATATGTAAATGAACAATAGCATTCTGGTTTCCCATTCATGGTATGAGGTACAGTACATATCACGTTTGTGGAAATAAGTATCGTTACTAAAACAGTCTTGCAGATGAATAACCGTATTAAAGATGCATGGGCCTCTGAGTTTCTCCCACCTTGTCAAGTATGCTAAACCAGAGCCAAGTTGATGCTCTTGAAAGATAGAGTAGGTCAAACTTCTCAATTCAATTCTCATCTTCCGAGTATGGCTCATTTTGGTAACAGCAATATCTCACGGAAAGCCAGCCACTAGGCCAGAGTGAACGTATGACTGACATAAATAGCCCCTCTTACTGCTGTTGCAAAGAAAACATCGGTTTCTCATTGTCCAAACACACATCTCATATAATGCCTCCTTCACAAGTGACAACCATCAGAAACCAGCAGGAAAATGCAAAACAAGCACGCCAGTAGTCAAGAGTTGTACTTGAAAATGGGCTTAAAGGAAGTGAAGCCCTTATCCTTACTACACCACATGGTCACTACATTCTCCAAACAACTTAAACTGCAAGCAGAACTATATGCCGCCATCATTTAATGTAAACCATGGGTTTAAACCGCAATAGCAGAAACGATTGATGCCCTCAGTAAGGCCACTCACAGGTTTCACGGGGAACAAAGTGCGGGTTTCCGTGGGGTATGGAGGGGTTTGGCATGCCCAGCAGCTTGTTCTTGGCCATCTTGGTATTGGCTTTGGCAAACTCAAGCCGCAGGGTTTGTGGGAACTCTGGGTCGAACCGGATACCCTGGAGGATAGTGTAAAGTGACAATAAATAGGGGGAGAGTCAGCATGGATTACAGAGAGTGAAGAGCAGAAACATTATCGAGGCAAACACAGACATTAGCAAACAGGCCTACATTTTGCACTTTGGTTAGATTGTAAAAACACATTAACTTGTGTTTTTCTCTCATCTGAGGCTGCCAAGTTATCTAACATCTATTATCATCTGCAGGACCCGACTGTAATTAGGAAATAATGACTAAGCGAGCTGTGAGGTTTGCTCAAATACGGGTCATATAAGTGCTGGTAATTCTTTGCTTATTTGCAATTAAGCTCTTGTAATGTTTCTCCAAGGATGCAACACAAACAAAAGGTTTCTTAATCCCACTCATCCACCCAGCATGATCACTTTTCTCATTAGTGCTGCTGACATGGGGAATGCTTGTTCAAAAAATTATAATGGTCTTGGTGATGGGTGGGAGCATCTTTAACCGAAACAAGCTTTCAATGTCTGGAACATTTTTGAGCCTCTGTAACACAAGTGAATCAGTAACATTTTCACTCAAAAAAGTGCTAGCGCTACAACAGTCTAAATTACATCGTGTATGGGCAATGGACAAAAAAATGGAAACAGCATAGTAAATGTGGGACACAGAGCAACGGCTTTCACAAGGGTGTGGCCCATGTGTTAATTAAGCAAACAACATCCCAGCATGCCTAGGGTCATGTATAAAAATGCTGCACAGGCCTGGTTGCCTATAATTAAGACTAGCATGGCTACAAGAGGAGAAACCTCCCCAATACCCCCACCCACGGAGCACGTGTGGTCGCAGAACGGTTTGATGAGCATGACACCAATGTTATCTATATGTCATGGCCTTCACAGTCACCAGATCTGAACACAATCAAGCATTTATTGGATATTCTGGAACGACGCCCGAGACAGCATTTTCCACCTCCATGAAACAGGTGTGAGTTGGTTCACTTTCTCGTGGAAGAATAATACCACATCCCTCATGCAGAATTCCAGACGCTGGTGGACTCTTTGCCACGGCGCATACAGGCCGTACTGGCCACACGTGGTGGCCCAACACTCCATTAAGTGACTTCACATTGGTGTTTCCATTTTGTGTCCACTACCTGTACATGTTTGCTAGTATCTGAAAGCATGCTGAACAAGTCATTCCAGACACTCAGTGTTAATGTGCATTTGAAAATTAACCTTGCTAATTCAATATAATATATTGTACATTGAGGCGACAGTTATCAAATGTTTGCATATCAAAATCATGGAGGCAATAATTAGAAAACAATGGAAAACTTATGACAAAGGGCTCACATCAGAAACTTCACTTCACCATCTTTCCCACAGGCAGGTAGCATACCTCTCAACGTTTGGTTGAGAAAATTCAATGGTTACTTATCACAGACAAGCATGTGGAGTTTCTGGAGGTAAAGCTATCAAACACTCAAAGGTAGAGGTTCTGGGAGACAATGGTCATCAGAGACTGTAAGATGGACGTTCTGGAGACCATGGTTATCAGGTTATCAAAGACTGTAAGGTTTATGTTCTGATGCTATAAGTAAGGAAGGAATGTGAACAGGGAAATGCATATTCATTCATCAATAATAAATGCTACAGGCAAGGATGCTCATTCTTTTGAAACCAAAATAAGCATTGGTTGATGAATTTCATCAAAATGCTTCTGGTGTTCTTCATTACCATTTTACCCTATGATGTCTGGTTCATTCAATTATCCGTGTGCGGTACGGGACTGCCGGTTTCTATCATCGGTGGGAGTGCAACTGCGCCAATGATACAGTGCCCCCAGTAATTAAATATAGGGCAGGTAATTTGAAATTTGTTCAGGGTGCTGGAGATAATTCACCTACTCTTCGTTGAACATCCAGCAATGCAATCTTTAACATCCAGCAATGCAATCTTTAACATCCAGCAATGCGTGCTAGCAGATAGTACGCCACTTTAATGTTCATCCGAGAGATGGAGCACTCGATGATGCAATGCCCTGCTTGCGAGTCACAGATCCAACAGTTTATAGTCAAGCCGAGAATCAAATCCAGACTAGACCGCTCAAATGTAAGCGAGTTTCCTCCGCACACGATCCTGTCCCACGTAAATGTCTGGTGATCCAGAAATTAAACTTGAATCACTGTAGTGGAAGCACATGGAGGCTCTGGCACTTACATATATGGCTGCCATTGCACAAGCTCTAAAAATGCAGATTTTGAATATCTGGACCACCCACTACTCAGCCAAAATGTATCCCCGAGTGACTACTTTGTGTTCTGAAATCTGCAGGCAGATCTCTATGGAATCAGGAAGTGAAGAATGGTAAACTAAGAGGGGCCAAGTCATATTTTTAGGAGCAGTGAAAATGACATATCACCCTGGGACTAGGTTTTCTAAAGTGCATGAACTTTCAGGGAACGCATATCCGTCTCTGCTCACCAAATGTCTCGACTGGTGTTATTGTAAACTCTTAAAAGTTCTTCTGGTCATTAATTCTGCTGCCCCTATTGGATGGTGATCTGTATCACTAGTCTGAAGATATCTAATTCCATTGTATGTTTGTTTATTTGCCACTCATAATTGTGAATAAACTATAATGTGATAATTGAGATTGTAAAATTGTTTGCTAACATTTACATTACATTCATGCAGGACTTGTGTGACATCCTTATCACTGTTAACGCCAACTTCAGCACTCAATGTTCCCAGTGAATCGAGTTTTAGTTCATCTGTTATCATCGCCAGAGCACAGAAAAGCAATGCTGGGAAGTCAATGGCAAACCACCCACGATAACCCTGGCTAAGAAACTCCTTCCGCAGCACCAACGCTCTGTCGATAGAGTATGGCATATGTATGTATTTAGATATGTATGTATCTATGTCATCATCCCACGACCTAACTTGACTCAGTCTATTCCAGTCTCCTGCAGGACGATGGCCTCACATTTCTATATTCCACAATTCAGAGCCATTGTAGTCCAGTGGATTTTTTAATTTTGTCTTTGCATCGAATATTTGGTCTTCCTCTTCTTCTTACAAGTCCTTTTCTCTGTTACCAACTTGTAATGCTTCTTGGCTATCGGTGGTCCATTCCTATAATAAAAATAGGACCACTGCACCTGTAGCTTATCTGGGACCTGGCCTAATGTTAAAAAAAAAAATTGGTAGCATTCTGGTTGGTGGGTCTGGAGAAAAAGATTTTTGAAGGAATTTACTAAGTCCACCATTTTGACACACTTCCGGTCACGTGAGCGGCATGGCCTCCACAATTTAACATCAGGGCACTGTCCTAATGTTGCGACCCAAATTTGGTAGCATTCCAACTCGTGGGTCTGGAGAAAAATAATTTTGAAGGAATTTACCCGATTTTCCCAAAAACTAATTAAGTTGGCCATTTTGACACTTCCTGTCACGTGAACAGCATGACCTCCGCAATTTAACGTCTCTACCCTGGCCTAATGTTGCAACCCAAATTTATTAGCATTCTGACTAGTGGGTCTGGAGAAAAATAATTTTTAAGGAATTTACTAAGTCCGCCATTTTGACACACTTCCGGTCATGTGACCAGAACGAGCTTTGCAAATCCCTGTTACCAGTCTGGAACGGAACTTATCTGCCAAATTTCAGCTGGACCGGCCCAACGGTTTGGCCGGAAAGTCGAAAAAGGAGACGGACAGACAGACGGTGCATGATGACAATACCTTACCTGGAATTCCAATTCCAGATAAGCTAATAATGTGAGTTCACGTACAAGGAATTTTGATGCAGCTGGTGGACGCCATTAGGCAAATCAAAGCCTGCGTCATTATTACCAACTTATGGTTGTTTTTCTGTGCTCTATCCTTTTTGAATGCTGAGCTTCAAGCAAGGAAGCAGCACGTACCATTTTGAAAGTCATTGGTATGACTCGGACGGGGTTTGAACCAATGCCCTCCCAGACTAAGAACGAACACACGAACCATTACACCACCGAAGGTGGAACACACTAACCAGGTCGAATCAGTTCAACCGGACTCAGTAGTGCAATGATTCTTCTTGCAATATCCAACCCAGTTCCATTCAGGTTTTATGATTGTGGCCGATATGTCATCAAATTAAATTTTCCGTCCGATGCATTGGCTTCTCTTTGTGCTGCTTTTTGTTATGCCAAGACAGCATCTTTCCATGGTTTTTGCATGATGATGAATTTCTGCTCCATAAAAGAGCACGTTTCACTGCCCTTGTTGCGCATTGAATGTAAGGTTCCTTTTTCAGACATAAAGGCAGTTTGCTTTTTGTGACATTTTATCCAAATGCTGCCTCTAATATGCCAGATACCATGATACTTTAATAGCAACCATTTTATGTTACCTTGCTGTGCAACATACACAAGCATGCCAGATAAACATGACCCTGGCAGTGCGAACACTGACAGATATGAAGACTGCAAAGTTAAATATTGCAACAATGGATTCATCAACAGCACAACACAGATTGATTCCTCATAATGGCGCTTTACACACTATTACAAGTGACCTATTTTGAAAGTTGAGCTGATGAAGGATTTGTGCAAAGGTGACTTTCTATTGATTTGCAACGCATGTAGCTCGATCAGGATACACTCACTATTTGACAACAGCTGTCTTACAAGGAAGCACAAGATAATCTGGAGAATCAAGGGGATTCACACCTGCAATGAATATTCAACCCAGTACTCCTGCATACCAATTTCAAGGATCTACGGGAAATACTCACATACGTTACATTCCGCACAATCTTAACAATCACTTGTTTTGACCAGGATTGTGAATGTTAGTTCAATTTAAAAAAAATCAAAATTTCAGGAGTCAGAGAGGAGCTTTCCCAGTTATAACAGGCAGTACACGTGCAATGCGGACATATCCCAAACCAGATCACATGCATTTGTTCACCTTTTTATAACAAAAAACACTCCGAATTAGCATTGTCATTTGCTCATGTTATTTGCATTTTTGGTTGAAAATGAATTTTACAAAGGGACGAAGAAGCACACCATGAAGGATTTAGTTGATCAAAGAACCACTAGCTGCTGTTGCTTAGAGAGAAAAATCTGGAGTATCTATTCAGTCCAAAACCCCCAAGGAGATTTGTTGAAGTGTGGTGTTTACAATTTTGCACCCCTACTTCCTCATCTTGAGACTCTTGACAGACATGATCAGAGGGTAGAGGCTTCACTTTAGTTTTCATGTTTGAGGAAAGACAATGGTTACTTCTGGTGTTATTTGGAAAAATTGAAAACGCTGGTAACCTTCAAAACTGTACATCTTATTATTATTTCTACATTTCCTCGTTGTTTTTCCTATCTTCTTTTTCCAAGCATGAATAGTAAGTGAACGTTCTAAAGAGTAACATGTCTGGAACCGAGCTGTTCTGAGAAAAGGTGACTGGAACAAATGCACAATCTCGGGGGTTTGATTTACCATTGGTGAAGCTGGGAGTGCAGTGTTCCAAAAAAAGGTGAATACTGTAGAAGATACACAGTATGGTCTGGTAGTAATAAGCTATGATTGGCTGAGCAGAATGCGCTGCTGTATTAAACAGCTTTCATTTGAAAATGCCATTATTTATTTATTTGCACATTTGGCCTTTGGGATGTTTCATCATAAGAGTGTGGAAAACAAAAATTTTATTCGAATTATCAATTTTGTGTAATCAAGTATTGTTTGTCTACATATCTGTCTGCTGTATAAAGTGTATTTAGTGTCTGCAGTACCACTATAAAGTGAATTTAAAACAAAACAAGTACAGATACATTCAAAGTACACACCCCCATGCCAAATAAATAAATAACATCCTTTAGCGTGGCATTACTGCCATGCAGCGCATAGAGACTGTATTGGGAGGGAGAGGTGTACAATAATAGATTGATTAATTGCATAATTAAAATCAATAGTGATCATAAAATATTTTCTTAATCAATTGGCTAATATCATACCAAAACCACCAGTGCTTCACCCTTTTTTTTTTTGGAAAATTAATTAAATAAATCATTAATCAAAAAAAGTAAATAATTAATTCATTAATCAATAAATAATTAATCGATTGATTAATCAATAAATCAAAAATATCCCTTAAAGCCACATCACTTGGTCACTGTCATGTCCAAATATTAGCTTCCTAGCTCAAAAGGTGTCTGAGATATTGCCCAGATGAGAAAGAAAATAAATAAATAATAATCATAAAATAATTAATTAATTAATCAATTTGCTAAAGAATACCTAAACCACCACGGTTTCATCCGAATCTGTAACTTTAAAAAAAATTAATTACGTTATTAATCCAATAATGAAATAATTAATCGATTAATTGAATAATCAATAAATCAAAAATATCCTTCATAACCACATCACTTGGTCATTGTCGTGTCCAAAATCAGCTTCCTAGCTCAAAAGGTGCCTGAGATATTGTCCAGAAGAGAAAGGAAATAAATAAGTACTTCATTAATCGATAATAATTAAATAACTAAGCAATTAATTGATTAATCAAAAAACAAAAAATGCAGTTTTTGCCAAAGCACTTGCTCGCTATTGTACCGAAATTTCAGCTTCCTAGCTCAAAGGATGGCTGAGATATTGCCCGGACAAACAAACAAGAAACCGGAGTGAAAACTGAGTACTCCCTTTTAGCGTGCGTCATTGCCGGGCAGGACCCCTTCGGCTTTGTCTTTGATCTTGGAGTCTTTAATTCAAACCCCAGCCATGCCAAAATTACACAGATGTACCAAATCAATCTGTCATCTTTTTGAGGTCAGCAAAATTGGAAGCAGATTGTTAGGGTTAAGATAGCGATAGCAATTGATCTTTGTGCTGCAGTGGCACGCCACCCTTACCCAAGAGGTAAAAAGCCAGTAAAAGAGGAGCTTTTGGGTCACCTCCGACTTTAGTCGACACCTTGTCCTAATGTACACTGCTTCTTTCCTATGCCATCTCCAGGCGCTGCATGACGTCATTGCCAGGCACCGAAGGGGGCCTGGACAATGACGCATGCTGAAAGGGAGTACTCAGTTTTCACGCCGGTTATTTATTTGTTTGTTTGTTGTACACCGCTCCTTTCTTATGCCATCTCCAGGCGCTGCATAACGTCATTGCCGGGCACCAAAGGGGGCCCGGCAATGACGCACACTGAAAGGGAGTACTCAGTTTTCACGCCGGTTGTTTATTTGTTTGTTTGTTGTACACCACTCCTTTCTTATGCCATCTCCAGGCGCTGCATAACGTCATTGCCGGGCACCGAAGGGGGCCCGGCAATGACGCACGCTGAAAGGGAGTACTCAGTTTTCACTCCGGTTGTTTGTTTGTTTGTTTTCTTGCTTGTTTGTTTGTTGGTCCGGGCGATATCTCAGCCATCATTTGAGCTGGGAAGCTGAAATTTGGGCACAATAGTGAGTAAGTACTTTGTCAAAAACAGTTTTTTGATTAATCAATTAATTGATTAGTTACTTAATTATTATCGATTAATTAAGTACATATTAATTAATTAACTTATTAACTTATTAACTTTTTATTAATTAACTTATTAATATATTTCCTTTCTCTTCTGGACATTATCTCAAGCACTTTTGAGTTAGGAAGCTGATATTTGGACATGCCAATGACCAAGTGATTTGGCTGTAAAGGGTATTTTTGATTTATTGATTAATCAATGAATCGATTAATTATTTAATTATTCGATTAATGACTTAATTAATTAATTATTTTTAAGTTACAGATTCGGATGAAATGGTGGTGGTTTATTTATTCTATTAGCCAATTGATTAATTATTTAATTATTTTATCATTATTTTTTATTTATTTTCATTATTAGTCATTTATTTATTTTCTTTCTCATCTGGGAAATATCTCAGGCACCTTTTGAGCTAGGAAGCTGTAACTTGGACACGACAGTGACCAGGTGATGTGGCTATAAAGGATATTTTTGATTTATTGATTAATCAATTAATCGATTAATTTTTTATTGATTTATCAATTAATTTTTTGGTTTTTTCAATGAATGACTTATTTAATTCATTATCAAAAAGTTACAGCTTCAGATAAAGCACTGGTGGTTTAGGTATGCTATTAGCCAATTGATTAAGAAAATATTTTATGATCATTATTTATTGGTTTTAATTATGCAATTAATCAATCAATTATTGGACACCTCTCCCTCCCAATACAGTCTCTTATGAGCTGCACGGCAGCGGTATTGCCGGGCACCAAAGGCATCATCACCGAAATTTTGTATCAATAATGGGAATAAAAAGTATGTGGGGTTGACAATTTTTTGACCTTTACCTCATTTTAACTTGAGGTCATTACCTAATTATAGGCATTTAGACATTTTTCACCATAACTCGACAAGGGTTTGTCTGTTCAAAACAGAAATGCCCTCTCTAGATAGCCTAGAGCAAGATGCATTTACTCTTAATTTACATCATAACTCTCTTGGTTAAAGGTCAAGGTCAAATGGTGGTCTGAAAAAAATAATAACTTTTTTGTCATCGCTCAATTTTGCCAATGTGGGATCATAAAGACCACTCGACTTTCCAAGAAATTCTTGCATCATAATAGTGTTACCTGCATTGAATTTGTGCACCTGATATATCTGATTAGTGTCCTTGACCTACTTTTTTAGGATTGTGACCTAATTAACGAAAAACATCTCTTTGATCATAAATTGAAAATTTTTCCTCCGATTTTCACGATTTTGAGTTTTATAGATTTTATGGATAGATTGTAGATAGGGACACATTTTCTTAATTTACACTCTATCCAAAAATGTTGAAGGCCAAGGTCATATGACAGTATGAAACGTATACAGGGGGGGGGGGGGGAGGAGGGGGCTTGCCCTTGGTGATCGCAGCTCCCTGGTTTACATTTGATTCTGTGCTGCCAGAGAAGTTTATTGGCAAAGATTGTCCTTGGCTCTGTCCTTTTAAATGCTGAACATTAAGCAAGGAAGCAGAACGTACCATTTATAAAAGACCAGGGTTTGAACTGCCGACCTCTCGGACTAAGAGCATATGCTCTAACCATTACACCACCGAGTCTGGTTACATAATAATTAGTAATTGTTAAATATGTGGATACATTTCTCAAGAATATCAGATGATGTTGTGAATGACCCCTAACTACAAGTTAACCAATTCCGAATTCAGCTTTTAAAAGTCAGTATTATTTATGCGTCGACAAAATGTTATTTTCTTGCATATAAAAGTCAACGTTATTGGAGTTACTATCCCATAAAAGCAATTACCTCTAGGGTTGGAAATCAAAAACACACAGCTAATGATAAAGCAGGTTAATCAGCCATGATCAGAGATAAATTATTTATTTTCGAAATGGTACTCCTTGGCAAAACCTCCAAGTTCAAATTAGACTCAACTTTCAAGAAAAAATATATTTTCAATTTAAAGTGAGCAATCCTGTGATCAAGTAGATAAAACATATGGCAGATGCAGATCTGCTTTATGATCGCAGATGCAAACATATAAAGCAGATCATTGATATATGTTTTTGTACTTGAGAGATCCAGGAGCTCTCCCGATGAATGAATATTCATGTTAGCAGGAAGAGATGCAAATCACTGCAGTCGTGCCTACATAAATACTAGCTGCGTCACTCACGTCACTGCGTCACTCGCCAATGTGGAACAAGGACTGGTAACAATGCAGACTGTGAAAGGGCAATTTGAAACAGGCAGGAAATCAGCCCATTAATGGGCTTCTCTTGTCAAAAACGTGAGGGATTAGAGTTATTATTAGCCACACATAACAGTGAGCTCAACAACGCAGTCATTCAATATTTTGATAAAATCTAATCTTCCTTCTACAAAAAGTTAGTTCATGTGAAGTGTATAGTTTTCCATTAGGAGGATAATGAAGCATCATCACTGCATTTTTTTATTCCAAAATTTGTCAAAATAAGCCTTGTAAAAAGGTAAACATTGTAGTTATCAGTGATAAACATCTCAGCTTGGACATCTCGATGATTGGTTCCAAGATAATACATTTACAAATGATTTTCACCTGCTTAAAAAGGTATTGCGCATGCAGTTGTGACAATATTAATGATATTCCAATGTTTTAATTAGCTCTTACTACTGAGGTGCTGTTTCAAGCTATTGCTACCTGGCGGTGGGTGCTTTGGAATTCTTTTTCATCTCCCATGGCATGGGAGTTATGACAATCCCTTTCTTTAAACCTGGTGCTTGCCAAAAAACGATCAAGCAAATCGCACTAAGAAGTGCAGAAAACAACAGAATGCATGCCAGTCATTCCACCCACCGGGAGTACTCATAAAATTTGCCATTCATGAGACTTTTTTGTATACTGAATCGAGGCTCGTGAAAGAGCTAACATTTATTTCACAAACAAATCAACCAGACAAACAAAATATACAAAAAGAGGGAGCGGAAGACAAGATGGGAAGAGAAGGGGAAGCGAGACTTATAAATCTATACTCGGTTTAAAGTTCCAGTATATGCAACTCGCACACTGCATCGGGGGCCGTACAGATATTACGCTAAGCATTTTTCGGCACCAACACCCTCACACCAACCCCTGTCAAATGCAACACTCAACAATGGGCCAAAGACTTCCTCCACCCACAATATTTACATACAGTTGTGTGAGACAACCCCCACCTCCACTCACCACAACCACCGACCGACATGTGAATTATGTAATATATGGACAGCCCCTTGCCAGGAGGAAGGCCTGAGTGGTTATCAGCTCAATGGCAACACCAAAGAAAAGCAAACAACAAGCAGCCAAAATGACACTCAAATGTGCAACATGAAAAATTTCCACACGCTAGACTGCAGAAATTATGGGTAGAAACATCACAGAGATAGTCGTAGAGATTTGCCGTGTTTTGCAATCGCTAGACAAGAGCAACGGAGACTCATTTGTTTACCTTCATACTTCCACATACAATGCCTTCTCCACTGACTGAGTTTTCTTCAGGGAATGAATTATGGTGAATCATTAAACACAAAAACCCAGTGCAACATTTTATGTAATCTGCATTTTTTACCCTCCCTCATTTTGAGTCATCGACTCGTGCTGCGGGGATGGAGCGGCAGAGACATTGTTCGGCAATTAATTGTCAGGGTTTTTGATTCAAAATCGACCTGAAACACAATCGGTAAAAAATAATTGGTGAGAAAAGTTTTTTGTTTTTTTTTTCCAGAGAAATCAGACAAAAAAAGTCCCACATTGCTTTCCTTTCTCCGATCGATCCCCGGTAATTCGCTGGTAGTTAAAGCAAGGGCAGTTTATATGTGCGGACAACCAAACAAAGGATGGTACACTCACTGTGGCAGTGAATTCGCTTTGGCATTGAAGGGTAGACTCACTTCGTACAAAATGTGCAATATTATCGTAAAATGGAACAAAAGCTCATGCCCAAAATGATTGCGCAATCTGCAACTGTATATATCAGTGCCTAAAGTTTTGTTAAACAAAAGGCAATGTAAAGTTTGTACTAATTTGATAACTTTTTTTCGTTGTTTTCTGCACTTCAAAAAGATAAATAACTTTTTGAGATATCCTGCTATGTATCGTTTTTGGCCCTATCTCCCAATGGTGAAGAATCACTTTAAAAATAAAATAATTCTCATATCCGAAACCATATTCAGATCTTCACCAAAATCGAATCGATTCGTTCTTGTCAAACACCCAACTTGTCCAACAAGTTTCGTCCAAATCCGTCCATAACTTTTTGAGATATCCTGCTATGTATCGTTTTTGGCCCGATCTCCCATTGGTGAAAAATCACTTAAAACAATCCAGGAGCCGGATCCGAATCCGGATCTTCACCAAAATCTAATCATTTCGGCCTTGTGACATATGCTACTTCTCTGCGAAATTTCTCTGCCCCCTCCCCCCCCACCGTTCCCCTAAATTCCAGCCGATTCATTCTCACACCTATCACATTCTGCCTCAGCTGCTCCATGTCTTCCTGGACAAACAACTGCACATCTAAGTGAAAAATTTGGCAAAACTTTCAAGCGATTAAAACATTTCTAAACGGCAAAGCAAAGTGCCTTATTTATTCTCACATCCATCACGTTGAAACATTCTCTCGACGTCGAGCTAGTAAAACATGTCACACATAAAAGAGTGCATGACGCATTGCATAGTATACACCATACATCTGATAATTGATTCCATACGTGTACAGACACAGTCGTGATCATTTTTACATCCGTTCACACTGTTCACTCAGGATACATCCTACGCCTCCCTACTCCCTTCCACTTCCTTTTCATGACATTCACTTTTCATTACATTTACTCCTTTATGCAGAGCGTAAAGTGGCGTAAAGCGATCGGTTACGTACATACATATGTATGTATGGACGTACGTATGTTGTACGTAAGTGTCTGCATTTTTAAAATTCATTTTCTCAGCAACTGTTGGCCCCATTGAGACAAAATTTTCACCATAGTACAAGTCTTCTCATGTAGAATTTTAATCGATAATTATGACATCATAGGTCACATGGTATAGGCGCCATCTTGGAAAAAACGAAAAAAATTGGACCTCTATATCTCCGAAAACGCTCCATGGAAAACTTTGAAATGTGGCTCATTGTAAACAACTCCGCATGAGGAATGTGTTATTAACGATGATACACTACATGGCCAAAAGTATGTGGACACCCGAACATCACACCCATATGTGCTTGTCGAACATCTCATTCCAAAATCATGGGCATTATTATGGAGTTGGTCCCCACTTTGCTGCTATAACAGCCTCCACTCTTCTAGGAAGGCTTTCCACTAGATGCTGGAACATTGCTGCAGGGATTTGCTTCCATTCAGCCACAAGAGCATTAGTGAGGTCGGGCACTGATGTTGGGCGATTAGGCCTGGCTCACAGTCAGCCTTCCAATTCATCCCAAAGGTGTTTGATGGGGTTGAGGTTAGGGCTCTGTGCAGGCCAGTCAAGTTCTTCCACACCGATCTCGACAAACCATTTCTGTATGGACCTCGCTATGTGCACGGGGGAATTGTCATGCTGAAACAGCAGAGGGCCTTCCCCAAACTGTTACCACAAAGTTGGAAGCACACAATCATATAGAATGTCATTGTGTGCTGTAGTGTTAAGATTTCCCTTTACTAGAACTAAGGGGCCAAGCCCGAACCATGAAAAACAGCCTCAGACCATTATTCCTCCTCCACCAAACTTTACAGTTGGCACTATGCATTCGGGCAGGTCGCGTTCTCCTGGCATCCGCCAAACCCAGATTCGTCCGTCGGACTGCCAGATGGTGAAGCGTGATTCATCACTCCAGAGAACGCGTTTCCACCGCTCCAGAGTCCAATGGCGGTGAGCTTTACACCACTCCAGCCGACGCTTGGCATTGCACATGGTGATGTTAGGCTTGTTTGCGGCTGCTCGGCCACGGAAACCCATTTCATGAAGCTCCCGACAAACAGTTGTTGTGCTGACGTTGCTTCCAGAAGCAGTTTGGAACATGTTAGTGAGTGTTGCAACTGAGGACAGACGATTTTTACGTGCTACGAGCTTCAGCACTCGGCAGTCCCGTTCTGTGAGCTTGTGTGGCCTACCACTTCGCAGCTGAGCTGTTGTTGCTCCTCGACGTTTCCACTTCACAATAACAGCACCTACAGTTGACCGGGGCAGCTCTAGCAGGGCAGAAATTTGACAAACTAATTTGTTGGAAAGGTGGCATCCTATGACGGTGCTATGTTGAAAGTCACTGAGCTCTTCAGTATGGCCCATTCTACTGCCAATGTTTGTCTATGGAGATTGAATGGCTGTGTGCTTGATTATATGTACCAGTCAGGAATGGGTGTGGCTGAAACAGCCAAATCCACTAATTAGAAGGGGGGTCCGCATACTTTTGGCCATGTAGTGTATCATTTGTGCCTTAAGTATGACGCCATAATTCGACAGGGACAACGCTTAGTCTGATCAGTTTGAAATGTATTGAGCATGATATACACAACAATTATATTAGAGAATATAAATGTATGATGTCATCGCTAACATGGTCTGGCAGCCATATTGGATCAAAGAAAAAAAACCTTCAAAAACAGAAGAGTTGGCTCTCACTAAGTCGATGAGCAGGGAAAGTATTCTATGAATCCCATCTAGTTTAGTTCTGCAATATGCCTCACAATATGTTCTGAAATGCACCTTCAATGGTGTGTCGCTCAGCACAGCTCACCATCCAGTTTTAAGGGCTGCAAATTAGATACGCAAAGTTGAACGGGTGGATTAAACCATGAGGTTTTGAACAAAACCTTTGCTCCAGACATTACATTATCAAAATAGCAATGCTACTTTGCAGTAAATATTGATAAATCCAGTCCTACGAATTAATAGTGTACATGGGCATGATAGCCACGTACATTGTATCTTTATTGGGAACATCCAGTACTTTGTAACATGTGCTGTGTGCTTCAGATCTGGCATACCTTGTTCAGATATGATCGAGGTACTTTCTGATATCACCATTCATATCACAAGCCAATACTGTTGATAGAGGAATAATTCAACAACACAACCGATTCACCAAAGCAATACAGCTTTATGATTGTTAATATTTTTGTCTTGTTGTTTGTTATTATTACCTCCACCATCGAAGGTGGACGGAGGTTATGTTTTGTCCGTCTGTCTGTTTGTTCGTGTGCAGGACATCTCAAAAAGGTATGGATGGATTCGGACGAAACTTGGTGGACAGATTGGGTGTGGGACAACGTAGAATTGGTTAGATTTTGGTGAAGATCCGGATATGAAAATTGTAAAGTGATTCTTCACCATTGAGTGATAGGGCCAAAAACTATATATAGCATGATATCTCCAAAAGTTGAGGACAGATTCTGATAAAACTTGGTGGATGAGTTGGGTAGGTAACAAGAACAAGCCGATTAGATTTTGGTTTTAAGGTACGGAAGTAGATCAGGAAAGGGAAGGGGCAGAAAAGGGAAGAAAGCCTATCAGTGGTATCCAAAACGTAAAATGTCCAGCCCGGTGCAGGTATACGTTCTACTAAATGCTGTTCTAGTATTCTAAATGTGAGGTAATTACTGGTGGTTCATTGTTGAGAGCGACAAGAAAATGTATTTATTTACAGCATGTTAGACAATAGCCTGCATAATATCAAGCTGGAGAACATATAATCTGCTACATATCTAGTAAGTATTGGATCTGTTTCCATTGAGCATATGAGGTGATATTACTAATTGTTCTCGTGTGAAAAATGCCGGAAGTATGCAAATGAAGACTTACACCAGGAGATCGTCAGAATGTTGAAAGTATACTCCAAGTCAGCAGAATGTGTGGCTGTGGTTAGACACAATAGCGGTCAGTCGATTAACAGCTTACTGTTTACCAGGTGGCAGGAAATTGTTCAATCCCAAAATAGGTGCGATTTATTGAAAAAAATGACTGATGGTTGTAATAACATATTTATTGTCAAAAATAGTATCAGAGAAAGGTTTGACACCTTGACGATTTGATGGCATGAGTACAGAATGGTGATAGTTCAAGGTAACTGATGTGCGTAATTGGCTTAACCCAAAGATAAAAAATAAAAAAAAAACTGAGCTAATCGCAAGAAGAGAAACAGTCACTGCTGTTTTGTACCGAGACAAGACCTTTGTTATTTCAAAGACAAGACCTTTGCACAGTTATTTTTCAAAAACAAATACGAAAACAATACCCGTCAATGCTGAGCTGTTCCTAGTGCACTTAATTTTCTATTCAGGGCTTTTTCTTGAACCCACTAAATGATATTCACATCATTGGCGTGCAATGTCTCCAACAAGAGGTAATGTTTGTTTAGACCATATTGTAGCTAAAGGTGGAGTGTGATGAAGTATCCAACTACTTTAACCACTCAATCTAACAGCTGAGGAGATATTTCCATGTGTGGTTTGTTCATTGAAACCGTGCCATCAATGAGTGTCTAAACAGGTGACCATGACTGTAAATACGACACCATCAGGTTGTTGACTATCCCAACCTTCTTTCCTGGAAATCTTAGCAGTGTCCATGTGTTTTTTTTTACCTCTCCCACCCCCCACCCCTCTTCCCACGCCTCCTCCCCCCAAGCCCTCTACCTCCCACAGATCTCCCGATGTCCCTGCTCTCAAATGTTGTACTTGTGTGCTTCCCCCTCTCTCCCCATCTTGTCTCCCGCTCCCTTTATTTAGTCTTGTGTCCGTTTGTTTTTGGGTTTTTTTGTCATTAATGTTAGCTCTTACACGAGCCTCGATCTTGTATACAAAAAAAAACAATAATAAATAATAATAATAACTTTGTGCACAGTTAACAATCAGTAAGATTATTCTGCGTAGCGACTCGGCCTTGTTGATTTGTTTTTATTAACCAGTGATCCAATGTGTGATGTTTGCTTATTCACTGCATTGCGTCTGTCGTCTCATGTTCCATCCTCAACTCATTCGAGGACGTCACCTCATGGTCTATTGTACATTTGCCAACGACACTGCTGGCTTTTCCCTCCACATGCTGTGGAGCTTTTGTCCACCTGTTTCCCTGCACTGCTCAGCCAGTCTGTGGATCCATTACCTTCGTCGTCTGGCTCTTCCAAAAACCTCGACTTCTGCATAAATAACATCACTGCGGCCATTAATGAGAGGTGACCTTGAAATAAAGGAAGTACTGAAACAAGAACAGGATGAATGAGTGAAGTTTTTTTTTCTTTAACAGAAGGAATTTCCACCCACATGATGGCATTTGCATGTTTGGCAGCACATTGGCAGTCTCTGTGGGGCCAAAACCCTCTTAAAGACAGCGATCTAACATGCCCACAATGTTTATATTTTATTTGTGCTTCCTTGCTGGCTCACGGTAAGAATGGCAGGAGTTCAGATAATACTTGTCATACTTATACAAGAAATAAAAATCTTTCCTTGGCATTTGGCAGCTTGGCTGCAACAGTTTATTTGTAATAAGATTTGAAAACATGATGTGTATGTCTGGATCCCTGACAGGCCAATGCTGTTCAAAACGACAGACCATTGTTGACATTCTAATGTTGTCGGCATGACCTAAATGATCCCAAAAAAAGAAAGTACTCTAAGGCCACCTAGAACAATATTCGGCAAGGCTTTGGAATGCTGCTATCACAAAAGCCGGCCCTATGTGCGTGCCACACTCAAAATGTCCACAGGCACCTACTTACGTTTAAAGCATTCTTCGCCGCTTCTGCTTCAGATCTGCTATCAAACATGGCAAATCCGACAGGCTGCAAAAAGGAGGTGGAAATGGGGGTGTGGGATTGGAAAATATGATAAGCATTCCAGAATCACAAGTTCAGATTATGCTGCTACCAATGGCATGCCTTCCCTAAACGGCCCTCGTTGGCATTGCATAAGCAAACATTCTTACGAGAGGCACTATAACAGAGTATGCACCGATGGTGAAAGAAGGGAAGCAGCTAGTTTTGGCTTAAGGTCAAACAAGGACAGTACGTCAGTGCATTGAAATGCTTTCAGCTGCCTCCCTGGCTGTCACTCGTGCTGGCAGATAAAGCAGGTCAGATCCTGAAGGGAATGCCCACAGCACTTCCATTAGTTCATCAAAGCTATGCTCAAAGCCCATGCTGAAAAGATGTTGTAAGGCAGAAGTAAGACATTAAACCTTTGAGATTAGTTCTTAAGTGAATTGAGGTAGACTTAGCAAGTAAACACCAGTCTAAATGAAAGGGGTACTTTGTTGTGGCTTGGGGCTTCACAATAAAAAGGCTAATAGTATTCCACTGTAGAAGCCACAGAGTACACTACGATTGGGATGCATACCTATATACTCCATCATAGGATGTGTACATATCAATAGCAAAAGGGATGGGAAAGGGAAGCAAGTTGAGAAAATAAGATTGAGAAAAGAAAAGGAATCGGGGAAGATACGTGAGAAAATGGAGGACAGGAGGGTTGAGGAGGATGGAGAAAAGCTGGAAAGAGATTTGGAAGTAAAGTTGAGAGCGTTGGAGAGAAAATGTGCACAACACATTCGAAAGTAAAATATCTCATCATTATGTATGTAATATGTGAATGGCGCTTTAGGAGGACTGATGGAATGTGCGGTTTGCACTACCTCGGTAATATCTGAGCCTTTCCCAAAACATTTATTCCTTGTAAATGGAAAGGAACATTTATTCGGAGAAAATTATCAGGCTTTCTTTTCTCACCGAGTGACGAAATAATAATACGAGTTTCCTTACAAGAAACTGACGCGGGATGAGGCCATTAGATCCATCAAAGCCTGAGCTATTATTGTCAACTTATAGTTGTTTGTCCATGCTCTATCCTTTTTAAATGCTGAAGGTCAAGAAAGGAAGCAGCACGTACCATTATTGAAGCCTAGGTAGGACTCGACCGGGTTCGAACCACCGACCTCTCGGATTCAGAGAGGATGTTCTAACCGAAGCTAGTAATAGCACATATTCCGTGCAGTTTCAAAGGCAATTGAAAGATACAGGTAATTAAAACAGGTATAACTACAACCAATGCAGGGGAGGGGAGAAGAAGAATTTCTCTCTTGAATAAAGCAAATGATCATGCGAGCATAATGCATCATGCCTAAGCCCTAAGCCAACCACTTTTGTCAAAAACCCATTATGCTCTTTAACTCTCTCTCTCCCTTAATGTCCATACATTTATCTCGGTTTCTTTTCATATGGCCAAGAAAAGAATGCCACTTAAAGCTGCACAACAACAGGCCATAATGGTACGGTCTAAGTGGTGGTGGTTGCATTGCCTTGCTAGGACACCATCACTCGGGCCTTATCACCGGTTCGAGTGTCCCGCCATGCCAGGCGGTCCCGTCACACCCGCCGCAGTGGATGGCCGATTACATTATCAGGCACGGACAGAAATGGGGAGGCTTCACAGAAGCGGGCGAGTGACAGGTCTATTTCGGGGCACCAGGACTCAAACGGCAGGCGGAAGGGCTGCACAATGCAGCTTCTGCCCGGCAGGCTGACGTTAACTGAAAATCCACCATCCAGCAAGAGGAAAGCAGGGGAATTAAGTATAATTGTCCTTCTTATGTATTTCAAGTCAAGTGTTCTCTTACTTTCGAAAAAACCCACGTCAGTTATATATGAATTGAACCCTGGTGTTGGGCTAGTGGCTAGGGTGCCGGCTTAGGATCCTAGGATCCTGGGTTCGAATCCCGGTCGATTGCTGAATTAACGCCAGGGGGGTTGACTCAGCCTGTCATCCTTCCGAGGTCGGCTAATTGAGTACCAGTTCACTGGTAATTCCCTGTTTGTCGTTAAAGGCGGCAAAAAGGGTTGGCGTCAGGAAGGGCATCCGGCCGTAAAACATCGCTTCAAAAAGGGGACCGAAAAACAACAACAACCACGGTTCCCGAAAAAGGCCAACCCCCGCTTTGCGGGGGAAAATGGCCTCTAAAGGTGGTTATTTTTTTTTATAGTTATATATGAATTATGTCCATCAAAGTGACAAAGTTACAGCCACCCTGAAATCTAGGAAAAACCTACTCAAATAAGGTTTGACACCCAAGTTGCGTGGTTATTGGATTAGCATAAAGATGTTTACCAAATCTGTAGCATTAATGGCTCGCACTGTTTTTGATGCAAAATAAATAAATAAATAAATAAATAATGGCTTAACCAACCAGGTTACAACCATAAATGCTTACATTCATTCACGCCCGATCCACATTCCATAAATTAATTTATTTGGAAAGGCTTTGAATTTTTTTTTTGAAATAACCCTACAAGGACAAATTGATAACATGCAGTGTTTCTTGACAATGACAGGCCGTGTGTTTGGGAGAATAGGAATATGTTCCGTTTTCTCCAAATTAATGTCTCCATTTTTTTTTTTTTTTTTTCTCCAAATTAATGTCTCAGGTCTTAATATTTTGTCTTATTGTAATCATTTTTGTCTTGAAGGTCATCAGCCAAGAATAGTTCCTGGTGATGGCGTAACATTTAAGGTGGCTGGCTTAAGATCCTAGGGTCTTGCTTTCAAGCCCCTGTCGTGTCGTTGAATTAACACCAGGTGGGTAGACTCAACCTGTCATCCTTCTGAGGTCAGCAAAATGAGTACCAACTAGCTAGTAATGGGGTGACAAAGCCATGCTTCCAGAGAATGATGCAGTCAAGCAGCCACAGGCTGCATACAAACAAAAATAAATAAATAAGTCAAGAATTCTGACATAGAAATCTCTTCATAACCTTCACTTTTCTTTGTGTCATTATAACATGGCAGGGTAGCCTAGATATATGCACACTCGTCGAAGAACAGCTGTCTAGCCCGGGTTCGAATCTCAACTCGGCTATAAGCCGCCATCCTGGTGTTTCTCGGGGATGGCGATTCATCAATATGTGCACCATCCATTGGATGGGACGTTAAGCTGGAGGAGCCATCTGCCAGCATTTTTTTTTTTTTTTTTTGTATACTGAATCGAGGCTCATGAAAGAGCTAACATTTACTTCAACCAAAACAACCAGACAAATAAAATATATAAAAAGAGGGAGCGGAAGACAAGATGGGGAGAGAAGGGGAAGCACACAAACACAACATTTGAGAGCAGGGAGATGTGTGGGAGGGAGAGGGCTTGGGGGGAGGAGGCGTGGGAAGGGGGGGGTGGGGGGGGATGGGAGAAGTATAAAACAAAAGGACACCAAGGACTTCCAGGACAGAAGTTGGTATTTCAAAAAAGTGGATTTAGGGTGAAATTAGCGGGGGTAGAAAACATCAAGGTTTTGGATGGGGGAAGATAAGAGATGGTGGTGAACAGCTGTTTTAAAGACCTGGAGGGTGGAGTGGGATTGAAGAGAGTGAGGGAGTTTGTTCCAGAGGTGGGAGAAAAGAGGAATGAAGGAGTGAAGGTGAGCAGAGAGTCTTGATTTTGGCAGTTTAACCATAAGAGGGTTGCAGGCAGATCTTGTGCGACCTGTAGGAATATTTGCGGGACAAAGCCCAGAGAGAGCTGGGGGGGCAAGGCCAGAGAGAAGTCGGTAGAAGACGGAGAGACCACCAACCTGCCTGCGGTGAGTGAGTGAGAGGCCCTTGGAGTTAGCTTCATCGCGGGAGATTCCAATGATTCTGAATGCTTTGGTTTCAACAGCGTGAAGACGAGCTAGGTGTGAGGCAGGAGCACCAGCCCAGAGGGGAGAGCAGTATTCCATTGAGCAGCATTGGTTGTTGGTGGACACTGTTTCATGAAAAGTAGGCGAGTTATCTCTGGCACCCTGTACAAATCACAAATTCCTGCCACCTTTAATCAAGTATCTTGCAGCGTTGTAGCTGTCTGTCCAGGATTGATACAAGTCGACAAATGCTTCTTGACTTGTGAAAACTGTCAAGAAAACGGGTCATCATTATTAATTATTATTATTATTATTATTATTATTATTATTATTATTATTAAAATGGATTTAAAATTGCTTAATGGATTAAATTGAATGGATTGAATTTTGAATTTAAAATGGATGAAATTGAGATTTTTATTGTCACTGATCTACACGTAATATCCCATAATGTCAAAGTGGAATTGTTTTTTGGGAATTCTTTTTACAAAATTATTAAAAATGAAAAGGTGAAATGTCTTGAGTCAATAATAAGTATTCACCCCTTTGCTATGACACTCCAAATTGAGCTCAAGTACATCCAATTTCCTTTAATGATCCTTGAGATGTCTCTACAACTTCATTGGAGTCCACGTGTGGCCAATTCAATATTGATTGGACATGATTTAGAAAGAAACACACCTTTCTATACATGGTCCTAAAATTGACAATGCATGTCAGAGCAGAAACTCTACCTTGATGTCCAAGGAACTGTCCATAGAACTCCAAGATAGAATTGTGAGGAGACATAGATCTGGGGAAGGGTATAAAACAATTTATAGTGTTGAAAGTTTCCAAGAGCACAGTGAGCTCCATCATTAGGAAATGGAAAGAATATGGAACTTCCCAGACTCTTTCTAGAACTGGCAGTCTGACCAAACCGAGCCTCCTTTTGGTCGTAGGTGAGAACCTTGTGTTCGTAGGTGAGAAATTAGGTTTTTGGAAACAAGCCTCATAGTGCTTAACGTTGTACAACACAGACATGTGCCATATCCTTGTAAACTTATAGGATTCCTTATGCAATTTCAAGACTGAAATTAGAGCTTGGGCCACATTCGAAATAAAATACATGTTCACAAAATGTAATCATGATGAAGGGGTGATTCAATAACATTGGGCTGAACAGGTGATCGATGGATGTTCCACATCCATTACATAAAAATGTACAAACTCTGCTATAACATCATTGGTATTTCGTGATAATGTTTGCGATTGGACTGCTAGAGCATAGCAAATTGCTTTATAGGTGAACCTGATTGGACTGGTCGAGCATTGCGAATTGTTTTTGTCGGTGAACTTTCGACATTGCAAGTCCCATGTGACTCCCATCTGTCCGTTCTTCTGTTTTTCTGTGATGGTTTACCATCTGTTAAATCTGCTCTTACCAAGTTGTATCTCATACAAACACAATTGTTTTAAAAAGCAAACAGTCACGACTCTCCAACATGTGCACATTACAAGTTACATTATTTTACAAGTTACATTATTTTAGTAGTATAATTTATTTTATAGACGAAATTTAATAGACGAGAATTTATTTTTTAACAAATACTAATCTACATAAATACACCGCACAGTTATTTTATTACATATTAATAGAGCAAATGAATCATAGTGAATAAGTACATGTTATTAGTAACTAGAACGACACTCTTCGATGTCACGACATCAACCGATATGCCATAGCCCACATTTTTACATCATTATAATACCTGTACCAAGTTTGATTTAAATCCATTCAGCTGTTCTCAAGTTATCACATTTTTACCTGACATGACCAAGTTTGGTATAATTTATAATTATCCCAAGTTTGGTGAAAATCCCATGAATGGTTCACAAGTTAGCTCGGTAACAGAACTTTTACCTGAAGGGATGTCTGACATTTCACCTTTGACCTTTTGACCCCAAAATCGAATCAGTTAATCCTTACATCATTATACATACCTGTACCAAGATTGAATTAGATCCCTTCAGCTGTTCTGAAGTTATAGACCTATTACAGATTTTGATGTTTGACCTTTGACCTATTGACCCCAAAATCTAATCAGGTCATCTTTGCATCATAATACATACTTGTACCAAAATTTGGTTAGAATCCCATCACTGGTTCACAAGTTATCACGGTAACAGGATTTTAACCTAACATGACCTACGACCTTTGGCCTTTGACCTTGTGACCCCAAAATCTAATCAGCTCATCTTTACCTCATTATACATACCTGCACCAAGTTTGACTCAGATCCCTTCAGCCGTTCTCAAGTTATTGCAGTAATGAAAACCTATGAACCTATGAACAGACGGACATGAACCTCGAAGAGGTATCAGTGTTCACATGAATTATTTCTGCAGTACCATAAGTATCATTGATGGCCTTGCACATATACCTTACATATGGCACAAGGACATTATGATACATGAGTAAACTTTTTACATGATTGGTCAGCTTGGATACCCAAACTAATTGTCACGGCAAAGGCAAAGGAAACAAATATAGATATCCTTATTATAACCATAAGCTCAGATCCAAACCAAAAGTGAGTTACCATGGAAACATCAAGCCAATCCTTCAACTTCACTTTCCTCACCTTAACCTTATTTATACAAGCACAATACATAAATCTATAGGTTTAAATTACGTTAGTTATCGCTGGCGCCACGGCCAAAGCCCAGATCCCAGTCCGACCTCCAGGTGACACTGCGTCAGTGACACAGCTGCATCCCCCTAGAGGCTACAAGTGATGCAACCAGCAACAACATGCTGCATATGCTCAGAATGGAGTGGCAGCCTTATAAATGGCGGCAGGCTTGTAAATGTCGATAGTGGTACTGTTTATAGAGTACTGGACGGTACTGGTCTCCGCAGAACGACACTGGGATTGGATTGGGAAAAGAAGAGTACGGATGATTCAAATTCTGGTTTATGACCAGAGTAGCGCAACGAGAGTCTGTGATGCTGAGCCCCCCCACTGGAAAGGAAAGATCACATGGAGAATGAAGGATGAAATAAATTACACAGCTTGCGTTGCTCCACAAACCGCCATGACACTACATCATGCTCCGATTTTATTCAGCTGTTATATCACCACTCATGGATGGAAGGCAGTAGTGTGTGTTTGGTCAAAGGGAAGCGGTTGACAAGTTAGTGTCACGCTCGTTACAGCCTCAAATATGGAGACGGAGTCACAGGTTGCCGTAGAATAATGCCTTTGAACAAAAGAGCTCTCAGCTCTTTACTGAGATGTACTCATTCAGGTGATGACTCGACACACCTGCACAATGACAAATGTTGCAAAGGAATCTTCTGCAATTGGGTGCACAGCTGAATCATCGCCTCCATCTCTACCCCTAACTCTACCTTTCTACCTCAGCCTTATGTCTTAGGTTAAATTTTTGTTTTGCTTCCAGATCTGAATCTTCAACAAAATTGAATCAATTCGTCCGTCACATTCCACCCTCGAACATGTCCACCAAGTTTCATCGGAATGAGATATCCTCACAGGCAGAGAAACAGACAGGTGTGAAACCATAACCTCCGTCTGCCTTCCGACCTCGGATACCTTCCGATATTTGCCGACCTCAGAAGGATGACAGGCTGAGTCAACCCACCTGACCTTAATTCAGCGATCGATCGGGATTCGAACTCAGGATCCTAGGATCCCAAGCCGGCACCCTAACCGCTATGCCAACACCAGGCTTTAGGCCAAAAACCAAAGGCCAAAAACGATATATAGTATGATATCTGAAAAAGTTGTGGACAGATGATGTCAAAACTTGGTGGATGAGTTGGGTAGGTGACAAGAACCAGCCAATTCGATTTAGATGTTGGTTGAGGTTCGAATCCAGATGTGACCTATCAGTGGAATACAAAACGTAAACTTTTCAGCCTCGTAGAGGTATGTGTTCTACCGAGTGCCGTGGAAGTTATGCAAGTATCTTTAACCAGACTAAGTGGCGGAATGGTTAGAGCGTTTGTTCTGATTCTGGCAGGTCAGTGGTTTGAACCCCATCTGAAGTCATACCAACATTTCAAAAAAGGTACGCACTGCTTGTTTGCTTGACATCGAGCATTTAAATAGTAAAAATCACAAACAACCATAGGTTGGCAACCATTGTACATGCTTGGATGGGTCTAATGGCCTCCTCCTAAATTGAAGTTCTTTGTAAGGGAACTCATATTACCAATTATAATAATTATATACCGGTAGAGACCACCACATGTATACACTGTATCATGAATCTGAAAACACTAACTTATAAGGAGAAACGTAAACGTCATGGAATGCAAAGGTGGTGACCTAATCTTGAGTTCTGTTTCCCATATTGAAGTGCTTTGCATTCCTTGCAAAATAATTCCCACACGAAACAATGCCCTCATTACATTCTCGGTAACTTTGTACAGTATCGAGGACTTGGAGAATGAACACGCATTGCAGGTTAATTGCGTCTACATTTGTGTGGGACGTGGGACGTGTTCACAATCCCGACAATGTTAGTCATGTCCAATTATGCACTTACTGACCACAACGCAATCAAGAACGGCGGTAACAACTGCCAACACAAGTGCCTGACTTTTCTTACCACGACCGTCATGGCAAAGCCACAGTGAGCAATGTCGCTTGGAAAGGCACTGTCCATACATCCTTTAAGAACTAAAACATTACATGAAAGATTTCCTCATCACTTTTCACTTTTCCTGCATTCATGGGAGATGGATCTCTCAGTTCAGAACTGTCTGGCAAACAAACGATGAGTCAACAAGATTGCATGAGAGGCAATGAATGCTGTAATATCAGCGTCATGCACTTTCCTATACGCACGTCGGCATCAACCCCACTCAGAGATTCAAGGAAAATCCATGAAAATTCCTTGCCTGTTTCGAAGTGAGTTTGATAAGTGATCCTTCGTATCCCTGGAAAAACAAAAACTGCAAATTACTTCCAATAGCAGGACAAGCACACGCGTACACAATCACACACAACCACACACAACCCAAAACCTTTCAATTCGTATTCTCAATGCCAGCTCCTCGAACATTGAGGAATCAGGAATGTTGGGTTTTTTTTTTCTTTCTCCAATTCCACTGGACATTATTTGCTACTTTGGCAGGTTGTTGTTATTTTTAAGGCGGGTCCGTTAGAACACGCTCTGAGTGTTTAATATTTCCTCGGTATAAATGCAGATCGCTTACGGTCAAACTCAACAACCAAAGCTCATGGAATGGATGCCCTGAAGAAATGGCATCAAAGGGGCTGATTGTTTTCACAGCGAGTGGTACCGTTAGGAAAGAAACACCTGCAATGTTCTGCAGCCATCAGTGGGTCAATATTAACATTTCAGTTGGTCGTCATTTTGGAGTGGCAAGAAAAAAAAATAAAAAGCACACCATTTATTTTCAATTGAAATCGACGGTATACTTTGAGGCGTCGATTTCAGAAAAGTATTTAAAAGAATGGAAATTATCATCCTGCTGTTCTAGGACCAGGTTGCCACGACATAGGAGGCCCCACTGTCGGACCTCCAAAGCCTGGTGGTTCATGGAGGATCCGTGGCCCTCATTTTATGGTGCTAATTTGGGTTACAATCGAGTCATGGAGAAGAAACGCACACACGTCATGCAAACTCATGCCAGAGAGCAAAGTCTTGTCACATAATCACTTCCACATGCCTTCGCTATGTGCAAGTTAACATTGCACATATGAAGTCAAACATGGCAACTTCAAACAATTGCAGCAACCCCATTTAGGTTCCATACATAAAATACGTAAGAAAACGGTGAAATGTCACCCCCCCCCCCCCCCCCCACCTCTCCCCCTCTCCAGATGCTCGATATGAGGGGAGTCAAAAAGTTTTATCCCCAAACTATATAGGAAAGATGGTGTCAGTGAAACTTGGCACAGATGTTATTCCTTTGCTCTGTAGTTTTCAGCCAGGGCACATTTCCCCACCGATCGTTGAATTTTCAGATGACAAAGGGATAGAAGCAGGATGTTTTTGGCTCAGATATTTTCTGAAAAGGCAAAGACTTTTTGACTCCACCTTAGGCAATTCCTTCCCTTCCCTATTCTTACTCCGAGCCACTCGAAACCTCCCCTCACTTTTCTTCCCATCATCTCAGACTCCCTCTATGCTTATTTTTCACTCCTGTCCTACCCACTCCGCTTTCTATTTTTGTCAATAGTTTGCCCCCCCCCCCCCCCCATCACACCACAAACCTTGCATATGTAATATGTGCATGAGACACCGTCGCAAACATAATGGTTGCATGATTTGCTTTTAAATGGCTGTGATTAGGCCTCGGTGGTTTTCCACCTGTGTTAAAAGCACGTTTCAATGGTAGCTGTCTCACTTGTGACTAGCACGAGATGCCTTGGATTGCATTGCCTGCAAACATTGCCAACGATATGTGTCATTTATGCGGAGCATGCTGGAGCTATCACCAGGAGCTGGCGCCAGCCAGCTCTCAGAGCTGTCAGCACATATTCTATGGCAATGAAGTGAAACGTGCGCCAAGTTTCAAGAATGCGGATTAGAGATACACGTAGAAATATGGCTAACCTTAGACGTACAATGACATCAGCGTAAAGGACATCCGTTGCAAAGCTATTATTCGGTTATGTGCACAGGATATTTCAACAGAAAATGCTCACCTTGAATGGTCGAAAGAGCAGGTATAACTCTCTGGGTTTGATGTCCATTGGTAACCCGCTTATGAAAAGAGTTCGCACCTGAAAACACAATGACAGGCTGGTGTGAAAAATGAACACAGCAAGTCTTTCCTCCCAAACCAACCTATGTAACGACATAATGAGAAGAAGCTCTTTCATCTGACAGGGATAGAAGGTTATGGAAACAAGACCGACGCAGAAATAGGTCATTTGGTCCATCGAGCATTATATATAGTATAGTCATCCAATGTCATATAGTCATCCAATGCATTATATAATCACTTAATGGGATAGAATAAGTGAATTTGTTTACTTTGTTACATTTTTCCTGACAGTTAAGTTCACCAAATATATCCATGTCCCATTTAATTTATCTGCAAAGTCTAGGTTGCCCAAAGGTATGTAATTCTCGAAAGATTTGGGTTGGCCTGATACTCCCATCTCAATGAATAATTCATGATTATGGCATCTCAGGTTCAAATCCCTCATAATACCAGGTGGATTTGCCCATTGTCCGCTAACGTCTTTGTAACCCGTGTAAGAGTATACTACTGTTCCCTTATGTCCTCATCCTATATATTTGATATACTGTAAGTTGCAGGGCCTCAGTGAGCTTTAGAACAGGAAAATCAATGATGCGATCGGTGTGTTCGTATCCATATTCCTGCAGGTGGGACAACCAGCTTAATACCCTCTTTAAAGGCCAGTTTGCTTCCCAATGCAGCACGCTTTGTTTAACAACACACAAGAATGACCTTTCTCGTTGGAAATGTCTCCTCTTAGAATAACATCAATGACAGAGCTCAAAAACAAAGAGGCTAACAACAAACATTCATCTGTTTCGTGTATCCTCCGTCTCATGATGACTCCTTGTGCACCTCTTTCTGCTAACGTGGACCAACTATGTCTTCCTCATATGTGGAGAATTTAATAACCACCATGCGCAGATTAAATGGACATTGGCTCTTACCTGGCAATGGCAATGCCGCAAAATCATGAAGCTATTCCATAGGTCTGACCCAAATTGTGAACTTCCCAACCCAGATCTCCGCAAATGATAATCGTACCTTCTGACCTGATAATGAGTAACTATCTAAACAACCTCTTTAGTTGCTCCTCAACACCACTTACGTCCTCCAATCATGTTCTTGTTAAAGGCCAAATTATAAAATTATAGCTCTGACTCAGCAGCAGAGATTATATCTGTTCAATGTAGAGGAATGGCAGGGACTCCAATATACTTTTCCACTAAAATATTGCGTTAGCCTATCAGCAAGACCAAAGCCAAGGTAGGGGTGAGAAAGACCATCCGACAAGAACTCAACTCAAGATAGGGTGTAGATCCCAAACACCCTCAGGACCAGTGCAGCCATTGTGCCTTCCATTTCAGTTGCCAGAATACACGCACACACGTACACGTGTGCACGCACATACACGTGGATGCACACACTCAAATCTTTACAGAGCGTCAATTCTGCTGAAGCAGGTTCTTGGATCGAGTTGCAATCCTTGACGGGTCGCAACTCCAACACGGGATACTCGACCATGGGTGCATGGATTTGGAATTTTCCATGGTGCCGTTGCTATCTCAGCTATTCTTTACAAAGGGCACGGTGGGATCTTTAATGTCCCCCAACTAATACCGGCATGGGACACCCACTTTAACATCTTCCCGACGGACGGCGCACACATGACGTCCTGCCTCTCTTCGAGCCCTGCCTGTGAAATACCAGGATGACAGTTTATACCTGCGCCAATATTCGAACCCAGGTGAAAGTTTAAGCACAAACTCGAAATTACATGAATATCGATATTTTAAAACCCCTGCACGCACTGTCTGGATCCAGCAAGAGTTATTCAGAGGTATCCTTCAGCATTTTTTGTGCTGTGGTTACGACGTTCACCTCGTTCTGACATAATCGGGCAACTTGCATTTATATATGGATAGATAGAGAAATAAGCACGCACACACACCTTGTGGACCACCTTGATGAGTCAGTCCAATCCCACTGACTCAAGGTGGATCCACTCCTCTTTCCATGGCTTCATACCCACAGTTCACCACCATCTCATGTCATCTTCCATTGCTACCTGGGATATTTTATAGCTCTATTTACCCTCCCTAAATATACATCCTTTCTTACTTGCGGACTATCATCTATCTTTCTCTCTCCCTCCTTCTATTTTCTGCTCATTTATTCTCTTGCTTTTTTGTGTCTACCTGATTCCTCAACAACCGACTGTCAGTACACTGTCCTTCGAACCTCATCGCCTCGCTCTTTCATGAACATAGATTTTGTCTTCAAAAAAAGTCAAACGATACAGATGACACATCGTGTGCGTCTCTTACACGACATGTACCCAAGACCAGAAGGTAAGTGTCAGTGTATGTTTAAATGATGCAACCGTACACTGACATTTGAAATGGACCAAGTGCTACTGGTTCCAATTCCAGACATAATGCCAGAGACAGACAGGTGCAGGTTGTAATATTCTCTGTTTTCATCATCAAAATGATTTTTTGCCAAAGTGGACAAGTGATTGGTACGATAGCGAGAAGGATAGCTCAGAGGTGGTGTATTCACCATTTAGTTGTCTAGTCTGGGTTAGATGCTCCACACGAGTACAATATGTCACCCTGATGCTTTGTAGGTATGTTATTGCATGAGAGAGAGAGAGAGCATGTTATCCTTTTGAGGGACATTAGGCCTGGCAACCCATCTGCTGGCATTTTCTGGTGGAAATCGAACATCCCACTGTTTTTACAAGAGTCAACCATTGTGTGCCAGGACTGTAGCCAAATTCTAAATCCCCACCCAAACATGTCGCCTGCAACTTTGGCATGGTCACTGTATTCATAAACAGGCATTACTACCGAGACCCAAATTACCCAGACAAGGCAATGTCACACAGGAATTGAGGAGCGAGTTGGAACATTCAGTTCTCAAGTGAGAGGACCAATGTGAATGCAAAAGCCAATGCTTCTCCAACAGTCAACAGATACAGATACAGAATTCGATGGTTAACTTTGTAGTCCGGAACAAGATAACTATTTGATGATGTCAAATAAAGCATGCTGTCAAGTGCAATGTGAATTCCAATGCAATTAAGGAGCATGAAGATGGCAACGTGGTTGTTATTGACATTTTGCCAAGTTTCCCCTGACTCGTAGAGCTATCAATGTTATTATAATCCTTACCCCGTGCACGTGAAGCGAGAGGAAGGGCTAAGCAATTGGTTCATGTCGATCCATCTGTCTTATCAGTTCATAATTGAGGAACAGCTTATTTAAATTAAATGTTATATTTTGAACACGGATCGGAAGTTTGTTTGCAGTTGAACAATATTTTGCCTCTGAATTTGTCCTGATGTACCATGCGCAGAGTTTTTCCCACTGTCTGCCTGAATGGCGGTCAAACAAAATTGAAAATCATTCCGAACAGGAAACTTGTTGTTTGTAAGGAAGTTATAAATGACACATACAACATTTACAAATAACTAATGTAACATGTTAGATCGGGTGGTGTAATAAACACTGCGTAAAAAGGCGGTAAATCCAGGAATTAATTAATTTATACGCCTTTAAACCTCTTTAACCTTTATTTAAATTGAATTATAAACTTGAACACAAATCGGCTTCATAATACTTCCAAGAACCTCCAATTATGCAGTACTTGGACATGTTAAACCAGGAGGTGTATAAGCATTGGGTATAAGACTGCTTCAATAGCACTAAACTTCCGGATTGTTTTTTAAACTATCTTTAAAATCATTATTTTATTAAAATTCAAGTATTTCCTTGAACAGCTGTCCTGGTGGAATTATTATTCGGGCCGATATCAGAATCTGGCTTATTTGACAGACCATTTCAGTATACTTATACCCGGCTGAAAGATGATCAACTAGTTGCTGAAAACTGCACCTATGCTTCGCCTGAGATACAAAATGACGTCATTGCTATGATGGCGATTACAGAGTCTATCGCAGAAGATGTCAAATTGGCCAATGTTCCATTCTTCTCCCTAATGGCAGATGGTAGCCGGAACAAAAGGAATGTGCAAAACATATCCATTGCCCTTCGATACATAAAGGATGGGAAATCACATGACTCGTCAATCAAAATGCCTTACAGAAAAGTTGGATGTAGTGGGAATTGAAGAAAGTGATTCTAGATGGTTTACATGATACGAACATTGACACATCTCAAATAATTTCACAATACTATATGATGGAGCAAGTTGCACGAATGGGAATAAGGGGGGGGGGGGGGGGGGCGTTCAGTGGCTCAATCTAAAGGAACTGGGATGATTTGTTCTCTGCAGACATTTCTAGCTCTTTCATGAGCCTCGACTATATATAAAAAGTCCATTGTTTTAGCCATCGTCTATATTGAATTGTGGTGGACTTGGTTAGCACAGAAGCGGCGATATACCAATTATTCGATCAATGTGGCGTCATATACAACTTTTCTCCACAAGCCCAAGGTGGGTGTCGTGTATGGCAGTTCAAGCATTAAAAATGCTCGACACTCATTGGACGCAATTGTGAAGACTAAGTATGGGATGGCAAATAGTCAAGATTTTGATGGCGATACCATCACAACTGCTGCTGGACGACTACAAGCAGTACTACGTGGTGAGAGTTTGAGGTACACGGCCATAGCCATGAAACAGATTCAAGGCATGCTCATTTCCATGGATAAGTGCCTCCAATCTAGGGAGACAGACTTACAACAAGCAATGACTTTGATAGAGACCGTCAAAGATGGCTTGAAATCACCGAGAAGCTCATGAAGATCGATGAGATGGAGCAGATGAGATGAAGCTCATGAAGAAACTTCATGAAACTGTAACTTCACTCATATCTCACGGAGTCAATAACAACAAGCCAGCTCAGCCACACTGTTGTCGGATCACAAACAGAGTAAAGTTGGTGAACAGAAAAATCGCTGATGATTTATACTGGAAGTGCAAAAGTGGACAAATAGTCATGTGACCCAAAGGCATGCATAAAACGAGTCTTTTTTGATGGCGTAGCTCATCGGGCAGAGTAGTCGAGAACAGTGTTTGTCTGTCTGTCCGTCTGTCTGTATGTATGTATGTATGTATGTATGTATGTATGTATGTATGTATGTCCCCTCAAACGTATACCAATCAGAGCTGAGAATCTGGTCACATGACAGGGTGATGTGATTACGTCTGATGTCATTACGGCAGTGCTGCAGCTGACTCTCCACACACCGCCATTTTGATATATATGTCGTTCATGCCAAACATATCATCGAACCTGTCATATATCACAATCGCCATGCTCTACCTTCACGTTTTTCATTCAGTGTGAAACACAAACACACCGATTGTTAAAATGACAATGAAACATCGAAAGCATCGGCGTTACGGCTCTTCCAACAATACGGTAAGTACAGGCCTTAGGCGTTATGACTCACCGTCCGCTTCGGCCAAATTAAACCCAGGTTTGTTAATACAGTGGTATCGTATCAGTAGTATCGTTTTCGTAATAATAATAATATTATAGTAAATATAACCATAATACTTTAATCCCAATGTCGTGAATGGAAAATTGATGGATTGAAGCGGTGTAACCGCGGAAGTAAGTAATTCACCTCGGTTTTTTAAAAATAATATAATTTTCGTAATAATAACATAACGTTATTATTATAGTAAATCTAATCATAACACTAATCCCTTTGTCATGACTGCAAACGTACTGGATTTTAAATATACTAGGGCATGCCCGTACTATATCTATATCTAAAATTATATCCCCCCCCCCTCTATTTACATGAAATGGTTTGGTCCAAAGCGAACGGCTTGCGAGTACGGTGACAATCCCCCCCCTCTATTTACATGAAATGGTTTGGTCCATTCGCAAAGCCAAAGCGAACGGCAGTTACGAATCGCAGTTACGATGAATCGCAAATTAGTTTTAATTAGTTTTAAAACATAGTTTAACGGCAACATAGTTTGCCGACGGGAAATAAATGAATACGCTCTCAAATGTGCCATCCGAGGCAGAGTCTGTTCGCCACGTTCGGCACACGTGATAGCTCGCTGCTCTCTGATTGGTTGAATCGTTTTTTGGACATAGCTCGGTAACTACTTCTGCGATTAATTTAAAACCTTGAAAAGGCACATCCTCGGGTCCCCAGCAATATACCTGGCAAGTTTCAAGTATATCGGACCGGTAGTTGTCGAGAAACAGCGGTCACAGACAAACATACAAACAAACATACACACAGAGATTAGTGGAATTATAGATAGATAGACTTTTGGTCTTGTTATATTAATAGACACAATAATGTCAAAGATAGAGGCAAGGTTTGTTGAGAATGATTGGCTGTACGAGGCAGTCCGAGATCTATCATTAAAGTCTCCAACATACCTGAGCATTGAAACCCTGCAGCCTCTGTTGAGGCTTGGAATCAAGATTTCCACTCGAGAAAAGCTTACTGTCATGAAGGCGTTTACAAGTCGCGCTATGACCTCTGGATCTGAATTGGATGTCGATATGTATACGCCTATACGGGAAGTGCTACATTCAGATAGGGTGACAGTCGAGACATATACGCCCTTGCTGCAGCAATTGCCATGCTCACCAACAGCACAGCAATGTGCGAATCCAGCTTCTCATCAATGTCGAGAACTGACAGATCATAGCGACCCGCCATGCTAACTTGGTCCTGTTGGCCATCAAAAAAGGCGCACTGCAGCATTAGACATGGCGAAATTTGTGAATGTTCTCACAGAAGAGTGTTCTCTCCAGTCATTTTGATGTGTATATCATACGAATGTAGAAATGTTTTACAGAAAATATACTCCCCCTCTTGAATTCCATTTGCATTGGAAAATCAATAGTCCATCAAATAAAAAGGAAACCATAATGCACGGAACCAGAAATTGTGTGGGCACGAATGAGTGTGCTCTCGAAGGTCATATGCCTCACAAATCAAAACTCCTATGTATTGTAAATTTTAAAATTGCATCTCAAAATTGGATACTTGCAGGGTTTTTATTAATATCACATTTATTCATATCTGTTATAATGTTACAGGTGGCAGTTAAAAAAAAAATTCTATTTATCTACTGAAATGCCAAACTAACCAAGATAATGAATACACCAAGAAACAATAACATACCAACTTCTCATCTGAAGGTTTGAGTGGTGCATCATCATCCAAACAGCTTAAAAATAGTTAATTACAGCATACTCATTCATCCACCCTGGTGTTGGGCTAGCGGCTAGGGTGCCGGCTTAGGATCCTAGGATCCTGGGTTCGAATCCTGGTCGATCGCTGAATTAACGCCAGGGGGGTTGACTCAGCCTGTCATTTTTCCGAGGTCGGCTAATTGAGTACCAGTTCACTGGTAATTCCCTGTTTGTCGTTAAAGGCGGCAAAAAGGGTTGGCGTCAGGAAGGGCATCCGGCCGTAAAACATTGCTTCAAAAAGGGGACCAAAAAACAACAACAACCATGGTTCCCAAAAAAGGCCAACCCCCGCTTTGCGGGGAAAAATGGCCTCTAAAGGTGGTTATTTTTTATTTATATACTCATTCATCCCCACACAATTTTTCTCGGAAAAAACTGCCTCCAGGCCAACCGTTGGACGTTGGTGTGTCCTCTTGTTTTCTGTAAGCCGCTTTTTGCTGTCTTAGATATTTTGCTTAAGGGTAAGTTATAAAAATAACATGTTTTATTTGACAATTTTCGGTTTCAACATCACAATCTATATGTATAACATGCTTATTCTGTTATTCCAACGATTTTTTCTTAAAATACTCGACCAACCACCATAGTAAAACCCATCTATACTATAAAAGTGAATTTGTACATTTGTTTGCTTCTTTATTTATTTATTTTATATATATATATATATATATATATATATATATATATATATATATATATATATATATATATATATATATATATATATATATATATATATATATAGTCATCCCTCGTTTATCGCGGGGGTTACGTTCCAGAACCCCCCGCGATAGGTGAAAATCCACGAAGTAGAAACCATATATTTATTTTATTATTTTTATACATTTTAAGCCTTTAAAAACCCTCCCCATACTCTTATAAACCTTTCCCACGCTCTTATAAACCCTTTCTACACTCTTAAACACACTTTTGAGACCCATCCTTAGTCCTTACGTATTAGAAAAATATTTGTACGTGTATATATAGCTGTACAGTACATTGATGCAAGTTCTTTTATAATTGCAATTAATTAACAAACAAACATACACATATGATCATGGAACTACACAAGTACAGTACAACAAAGTATTTACATTGATGCAAATTGTGTTTTTGAAAGCAAAAGGCAATAATTGACAAAAGTGCCTTTAATCAAACCTGAGGGCCTAAGCATAAAGAAGTCTCATGAGCTATTCAAAATAGAGATGATGATTAATTTTGAAAATTAATAAGAAATGCATTAGCTTCCTCTTGCATATGCAGCAGCTTCCTGATGGTTAATTTGTAGGAAGCAGTGGGGGGGTGGAGAGGAGGTGAGGGTGGTTATTCCTGATCTGATGCAGTGATGAAGCAGATATCTCATCTGTATCAAAAGGTAATGACCGAAAAATCCCATCCTCCACAACCTCGGTCATTCATGTTACTCAGCGACTTAATTTAATTGCAGCTTTAGACAACATCATCGAAATCGTCATCATGATCATGCGTCTCTAAGTTGTAAACATAAGTTATTGTACATTAGAGGTTACCCAAAGTATGATGACTCTTAAAACCATATTGATCATTAAACTGCAGGACACAGTTTGGCATCAACCTTGCAAATTACTTAAAGTAGCGAAGAACCGTCCAAGAACCCTCCTTACAGATGGGTTAATTACCCCCAGAATCATGGACAAGTTAATTACCCCCAGAATACGGGACTTTCAAAATGCGCGATTCTTTGTCTACTCATTTATAATGCGTATTTTATTTCGATTTACTGTAATATTCTTTTAATATAGGTTTTTAATTAATGTGTTATATTTTTATTTATATAATTATTAATTTTTTAGGCGAGAAAATGCTTATTTTACCGCAAAAATAATTAAAATCTAAAAAAATAAAAATACCTATAGGCCGCAGAATCCCACGATATAATGAAAAATCCGATATATAATTTTACATATACTAGCAAGAAAAACCCCGCGATGTACCGAAGCCGCGAAAAGTGAAGCGCGATATAGCGAGGGATTACTGTATATATATATATATATACACAAACAAATAAATAAATAAACAAGCAAACACATTTTTATAGTATATAAAATATATATATATATATATATATATATATATATATATACCGTCACGTCAAAAAGTAAGTACACCCCATGTAAAGTTTGGACTTTTTTCAACATATTTCAACATACAGCTATTTGATCTTCATTTCAACAATATTGATAGATAAAGGTGATATAATATAACAAATATCATGAAACATTTACATTTTGTAGTCCATTGTATAATTTAAATAAACATAAATGCAAATTTCGCATGTGGAAAAAGTAAGTACACCCCTACATTTATCACTACTTCAAATACCTAAAATTAGTATCAGGTACACCAGCTCAGGTGCAAATGATTAGAACATCGTCAGAGAGGATCTTGGAGGAACCTGTCTTATTTAAACCTCAGACATTTAGTTTGGTTTGATCCTCGTTGTTGAAGTGTGCAGCGTCACCATGCCGAGATCAAAAGAGCTCCCTGAGGCCTTCAGAAAGAAGGTTATAGATGCCTACGAGTCTGGGAAGGGATTTAAAAAGATCTCCAAACAATTTGAAATCAATCATTCGACTGTCTGGAAGATCATCTACAAGTGGAGAAGATTCCAAACAACTGCCAACTTGTTCAGGCCAGGCCGCCCCAGCAAGTTCAGCCCGAGAGCAGACCGCAAGATGCTGAAAGAAGTCTCTAAGAACCCCAGAATGTCATCACGGGACCTACAGGTAGCTCTTGCCACTGTTGATGTCAAAGTGCACGAGTCTACCATTAAAAAGAGGCTGCACAAATTTGATCTCTATGGGAGGTGTGCCAGGAGGAAAACTTTTGCTGCCCAGAAAGAACATCAGGGCAAGACTAAAGTTTGCCAATGAACACCGAGGCAAAGACCAGCACTTCTGGAACAATGTGCTCTGGACAGATGAGTCAAAGGTAGAGCTATTTGGACACAGTACCAGAAGACATGTTTGGCGAAAACCAAGACAGCATTTGACCACAAGAACCTCATACCAACTGTAAAGCATGGTGGTGGAAATATTATGGTTTGGGGCAGCTTTGCTGCATCAGGGCCTGGGCAGCTCACCATCATAGAATCCACTATGAATTCTTCATTGTACCAGAGGGTGCTTGAGGATAATGTGAGGCCATCTGTCAGAAAGTTGAAGCTCAACCGAAGGTGGACCTTGCAGCATGACAATGACCCTAAACATACCAGTAAATCCACCAAGGAATGGCTGAAAAGAAAGAAATGGAGGGTTCTGGAATGGCCAAGTCAAAGCCCGGATATAAATCCATCGAGATGTTGTGTGGGGGGTTTGAAACGAGCTGTGCATGCAAGAAACCCCTCAAACATCGCACAGCGGAAAGAATTCTGCATGGAAGAGTGGGCAAAAATTTCTCCAGTCGATGTCAGAGACTGGTAGACAGTTATAAGAAACACCTACTTGAGGTTGTTTCTGCCAAAGGGGGCAATACCACCTATTAGAGCCAAAGGTGGACTTACTTTTTCCTCATGCGAAATTTGCCATTTATGTTTATTTAAATGATACAATGGACTACAAAATGTAGATGTTTCATGATATTTGTTATATTATATCACCTTTATCTATCAATATTGTTGAAATGAAGATCAAATAGCTGTATGTTGAAAAAGTCAAAATTTTACATGGGTGTACTCACTTTTTCACGTGACTGTGTATGTCTGTATGTATGTGTGTATATATATATATTCATATATATATAATATATAAATATAATATATTTTATATATATATATATATATATAATATATATATATATATATATATATATATATATATATATATATATATATATATACACTGTAACCCCGATATAACGAACTGCTTGGGAGACATAAAAAAGTTCGTTATTTTGAAGTGTTCGTAATACTGAATAACCTACGAATCACCATACTATCACACCTATTCATATGCAAAACAACAAACTCTTTGTATTGTTCATTCATGTACATTTTATTGTTCGATTCTACGATAAAAAACTTTAAAAAGCATTGCTGTTGTGTCATTGTTCAAGTACATGTAATATTCAAGTACATGTTCAAGTACATGTCCATGTTCAAGTACATAAATAAAATGTTCAAGTACATGTAATATTCGATTGATGATTTGCCTTAAGTTAAACAATAGAATCTCATGAAATATGCGGGGGACAGGAAGTTCGTTCGTTATATCTGGAAGTTCGTAATACTGGTGTTCGTTATAGCGGGGTTCCAGTGTATGTATGTATGTATGTATGTATGTATGTATGTATGTATGTATATATATGTATGTATATACATATATACTAGCAGAAGTACCCGGCATTGCCGGGCGGGGAAGGGGGGAGGGGAAGAGGGGAAGGGGGGGAGGGGGAGGGGTGTGGGGGTGACCGGGGGGAAGAAGGGCCCCTCCCCCACTCCCCCCTTCCCTTCCCCCTCCCCCCTTCCCCTCCTCCCCCCCCCCCTTCCCCCTCCCCCCCCTCCCCCTCCCCCCCATTCCCCTCCCCTCCTCCCCCTTAACACCAGGGGGGTTGACTCAGCCTGTTATCCTACCGAGGTCGGCAAATTGGAGTACCAGTTCACTGGTAATTCCCTGTGTGCCGCAAGAGGCGCCTAACAGGGTTGGCGGCACGAACCCGGAAGTCGGAACTCATTGTCGTCAAATAAATGTAGCATGTATGTTTCACTCTCTGTACGTGTGAAAAACTCAAGGTATGTGTGAAATTTTCCCGAAACCCTTTTCCACGTCTGCCCGGAAGTGGCGACTCGGTCTCGCGATTTCGAAGACCCAGAGAGAAAAAGGGGCTTAATCTCCCCTTTGTAACGGGAACGGGCTTCGAAATCCGCAACAATATATATATATGTATCTATATATATATAAAGCAGTAAAGTATGTTTGTTTGTCCTCTTTATAACTCGAGAAACTATTCATCGCAGAGAAAAACCAAAGGGATATTCGGAATCAGTACGTCTCAGAGCAACTACAGCACACCTTAAATTTTAAAAAACTTCGGGTTTTAAAATTAGCGTATTAGCACAGAAGCACGAGCAGAGAGGGGAGGGAATCGAAGGGAGGGAGCGCAGCGCTCCCTCTAGCGCTTCGCAGCGCCAGCGCTTCTGTTAGCGTATTTCGGAACGTTAATTTTTCAACTTCATTATTCGGAATCAGTATGTCCCAGAGAAACTTCGTAATGTTAATTTTTCAACTTCATCCGATTGACATGGGACCAAACGCATGTGACAGAGAGTGAAACATACATGCTACATTTATTTGACGACAATGAGTTCTGACTTCGGGTTCGTGCCGCCAACCCTGTTAGGCGCCTCTTGCGGCACACAGGGAATTACCAGTGAACTGGTACTCAATTTGCCGACCTCGGTAGGATGACAGGCTGAGTCAACCCCCCTGGTGTTAAGGGGGAGGAGGGGAGGGGGAAGAGAGGGAGGGGAATGGGGGGAAGGGGGGGAGGGGGAAGGGGGGGAGGAGGAGAAGGGGGGAGGGGAAGGGGGGAGGGGGGGAGGGGAAGGGGGAGGGGGGGAGGGGGAAGGGGGGAGGGGGGGAGGGGCCCTTCTTCCCCCGGTCACCTTCCCCCCGGGAGGAGGGGAGGGGGAAGAGGAGGGGAGGGGAATGGGGGGGGGAGGGGGGAAGGGGGGGGGAGGAGGAGAGGGGGGGGGGGGAGGGGAAGGGGGAGGGGGGGGAGGGGGAAGGGGGAGGGGGGGGAGGGGAAAGGGGGAGGGGGAGGGGGGGGAGAGGGGGGAGGGGCCCCTTCTTCCCGGTCCCCCGGGTCAACCCCCCACACCCTCCCCCTCCCCCCTCCTCCCCCCTCCCCCCTCCCCCCTCCCCCCCCCCATTCCCCCCTCCCCTCCTCTTCCCCCTCCCCTCCTCCCCCTTAACACCAGGGGGGTTGACTCAGCCTGTCATCCTACCGAGGTCGGCAAATTGAGTACCAGTTCACTGGTAATTCCCTGTGTGCCGCAAGAGGCGCCTAACAGGGTTGGCGGCACGAACCACGGAAGTCAGAACTCATTGTCGTCAAATAAATGTAGCATGTATGTTTCACTCTCTGTCACATGCCGTTGGTCCCATGTCAATCGGATGAAGTTGAAAAATTAACATTACGAAGTTTCTCTGGGACGTACTGATTCCGAATAATGAAGTTGAAAAATTAACGTTCCGAAATACGCTAACAGAAGCGCTGGCGCTGCGAAGCGCTAGAGGGGAGCGCTGTGCTCCCTCCCCTTCGATTCCCTCCCTCTTCTGCTAGTGCTTTCTGCGCTAATACGCTAATTTTAAAACCCGAAGTTTTTTAAAATTTAAGGTGTGCTGTAGTTGCTCTGAGACGTACTGATTCCGAATATCCCTTTGGTTTTTCTCTGCGATGAGTAGTTCTCGAGTTATAAGAGGACAAACAAACATACTTTACTGCTTTATATATATAGATACATATATATATATATTGTTGCGGATTTCGAAGCCCGTTCCCGTTACAAAGGAGAGATTAAGCCCCTTTTTCCCTCTGGGTCTTCGAAATCGCGAGACCGAGTCGCCACTTTCCGGGCAGACGTGGAAAAGGGTTTCGGGAAAATTTCACACGTACCTTGAGTACCCCACACCACAGCGGGAGCGGGGATCGAGTCTCGCACGAACCACGCGTGATTGAGTACACCCAAGCAGAATGCGTACCAC